>NW_026057943.1:0-140161 GCF_023721935.1 Panthera uncia | reverse complement strand
AAAGTGAGCTCTTGGTTTTTTGTAACCTACTTTTCTCATGCAAAAATACATCCTGACCCTGGGGCAGCTGGGTGGCTCAATTGGATAGGCATCCACTTCAGCTCAGGTCATGATCTCACGGGTTCGTGAGTTTTAGCCCCGCATCATCTGTGCTAACAGGTTGGAGCCTGGAGCCTGCTTCAGATTCAGTGTCTCCCTCTCTCTCTGACCCTTCCCTACTTGCTCTCTCTGTTTCAAAAATAAACATTAAAACATGTGTGTGTGTGTGTGTGTGTGTGTGTGTGTATACATACATATATATATATATGTATGTATGTATACACACACATATCCTGATCTCATTTATGTGTATATAAACATTCACGGGCACATAGTAAGCATGTAGCAGATATTTATTGAATGAGTGAAATTTGCAAGAATTTTTAAAGCATACCTGTTATACCTGTTCTGATACTAAAGTTTTCCACATTTTCACGACGGTTTCGTTGGGACTAATTCCTGGAAGTGAAATAGTGTGGTGAAGAATATTAACAAACCTAAAGCCTTTGATGCATGGAACCAATTTGTCCTCCAGAAAGATTTTTATTCTTTATTTATGACAGTGGTGTCTTAAACACATGCCTTTCACTACATTTTTAAAGAGAAAGATTGGGATTGATGTGTTTGAAATACCATCCAGAGTAGGACGTAACAGTTGTCAGTTAGAAAATAATAATCGTCAAGTCCTCCTCTCTCTATGTAGATAGATTCTGTCAGGACCAAAAGATGAGGACTACTAACAATTTCCCAAACCCTTTACTCATCTAATGGAAAATTCTGTTAATGCAGAAAGCTCCAAGGTGGGATAGACTCTGATTTTTGCTGAGCCAACCATATATTATATCATATACCATACCATCCTCTCTTAGTATCACCTGCACTAGGCCTGGAGTCTGCTATGTCAAGGTAAATGATGACGAGAAAAACCAGGTTCCTGACTGTGATAGGCTAGCATTGAGTGGTACCTCCATTATCAACACAGAACCTCCAAGAGGGCCTCCTTCACTTGGACTTTGATGCTGGATACTTAACATCCTTGAACACCAGCATCCAGTGCAGTTTCCAAAGGTGGACAGTGCAAGGTGAAGGATACAGAGGCATTCTGTGGGCAGCTGAGCACTTTGCCCTCTTATGCCATGGCAGCCCTTACCAGCTGACTTCAGCCTCCAGCTGGTTGTAGCAGGAGGGTATTATGTCCTGATCCACACATTAGGCAGATCACTAAGGAGAACCAAGTAGAGGATATCCAGAGAGGTACTTTTGGATTCAGAAGATGAGAAATCAGTAGAACTACACCATGATTTGGATTTGCTTCTATTTTCCCTTTTGGCTTCACTGGCTCTCATGTTCTCAAGTGATGACAGTTAGGCTGATTGAGAGCCGTTAGTCAAATCCAGTAATAGTATTAATCTGTGGTTGGAAATGACTGTTAAAGTAAGTGCCAGCCTATTCAGTTGTGGTTTTTCTTCCAGCTTCCAATTGTGCCAGGCTTCCAGCAGAAGGAATAGAGGCTGTGGTAAAGGAAACCGTTGATAAACGAAAGAAACCAGAAACTGTCACTACCCATAACAACGAAACAACAACCAAAAAGTTAGAGAAAAGGTGGGGGAGACAAAGGAAATTGTACAAAGCGGCTTAACCCTGCACAGTCTGATGGGATCTTTGGGCATGAAGCTAACATGGTGGTACTCAGGCACTGACTCCAATTTTCCAGTGAGAACAGGAAGACTTTAAGTACCAAACCCGAGCTCTCTGGTAATACTGCTGAGCAAGAAAGCTTCTCTTGAGGGAAGAGAATGACTGGAGCTTAACTGAAGCTATTTTTATCAGCTTCCTAACATGCTCCTCAGTCCACTAATACACAAAGGAAGCTGGAGGTCTGGTCACCAAATTGTGTCAAAAGAGTTTACCCTATAAATCCTCTTTACTGAATTTTCCATGGCGAGTATTCAGTAAAGTTGCTACCACTCGTCAGTTATCAAGAAGTGCATGTTGTAACTGAGAAGTGCTTAGCAATCAAGGTTTCTGTTTGCTGTTTTTATTTTAAGAACTTTAGACTGACAGCTCTCCATGTTTTTTCACCAAAGCTCCAATTTTTTTTTTTAATACTTTGAAAAAAAAAAAACTATAAGTAAATCTGTATTCAGTGAACTGGAAAATTAAATGGATCTCTAAAGCAACAGAAGACACAAGTTCCAGAGTAATATTGAAGAGAGTCTGAACACAATACCCGGAATATTTCACTACCTCCCTATGAGAAAATAACTATTTTATCAGCTATTCTACCCTATTTCAGTGTTTCCGAGATGTTCATTTTTTTTTCATATTTGATTATTTCTAGAATCAGGATATAATTTGCGACTGGTAGCATCTTACATTTGATGAGATAGGGTGGTTGTGCTTGAAAAGCAGAAGTTAGTAATTTTCTTTGTACCATTGGTATCCAAGAGCTGGTTAACTCTGAGGGTCAAAAGACATTTTTCAAGCATTAGTAGGGAAAATGTATTTAATTTGTGGACATTTTCGTTATAACTTCGTATGTGAGTGATGGGACATTAAAGGAGTAGACTAAGGAAACAGAGTTCATGTTGTTCTCTTGGGTCACAGCTGGTCAGTGGCAGAGCAGGTCTGGAGTCCATGCCTGCTCTGGAGGGTCCATACAGGGTGTGTTGTCCTTCTGTCTGTCTGTTAGAGCCCACGCCTTGCAAAAGCAAGACTCTGTGAGGCAAACCCCATTTTCTCTGAAGCGTCCTTCTATCTGAGCATTGACCAAACGCCCAAACAAGTGGGAAGAGGTACCAGAAAAGGTCAGCCTGAAATGAGTGCATCAGTGAAACCTGAGACAGTAGGACATTGTTCTGTGACAGCGCTGTGGGATCGGTGTGGCTACGCAACTCAGCCACTCCTAGCTGAGCCTGAACACTCTTCCCTGGTATCAGAGACTTCCACTTCTCAGGTGCCAGGCTTATCTTTTGAAATAAATCGTGTATTTAAAGAACAGTACTCATGTTAATAAAATAATAACATCAAAGATATCCTAAAGGTATATTTTGGTAAATTAACATGCTGTTAATTATATCATATACCATACCATCCTCTCTTGGTGTCACCTGCACAGTTGATACTGCACACAGGAGAGTGGTTTGGTTACCGCATAAAGAAAATTTAAATGTCTTTGAGACTTCAGAGCATGAAAACCCGAAGTAATCCAAGGTGTGTGTTGGTTACATGCTAAAGCAACACAACCTGAAAGTGGTTTTTTTTTTTAATGTTTATTCGTTTATTTCGGGGGGTGGGGCAGAGAGAAGGGGAGAGAGAGAATCCCAAGCAGGCTCTGCACTGTCAGTGCCAGAGGGTGACATGGGGCCCAAACCTACAAACTGTGAGATCACGACCTGAGCTGAAATCAAGAGTTGGACACTTAACCAACTAAGTCACCCAGGTGCCCCCTGAAAGTACTTGTCTTAACCAAATGTTTCATTTGTATGACTGGCATAAAACCTCTTGCCCATGATAACCCTTCTCTTATAAAGTCAAATACGTGGCAGATAGACTCCTACCTCCCTAGAGAATATGCAATGTGAACAGATTGTAAGTAGAATCCTCTGCCCTCAACCTCCTCATTCTTATAAATTCATTTGTTTTCATAAATAAAACAAAGACTGTGCTGAGGCCAAAGACTGACCTTAATATTTGTTTGGTAACATACGTTTTTCAATGTGCTTTGGTAGATTGCATTTAATATATGATAAAATAGTATCAAGAAGCAGTCGGAATTAGCAATATTGATTCCAGCTCCTACACTTACCACATACATGACTGCGTCTGTTTAAGTTACAAAACTCTCCTGAGCCCCAGCTTCCTCATCCATAAAATAAAGCTAGTAAGGACTACGTTTCAGAGTTGCTTGTAAGGATTAGCAAAGTATGTCTTACCTATCATTCTTACCCCATTTCATTAAGCAAAATTTATATGCCTGTGTTAGAACTGAGAAGTAGAAATTCACAGAAGTGTTACCAATGATAAATAAATATAAGAATTAAAATGTTCAAACTCACTACTAATGGGGGAAATACACATTCTAATAATAATTTATTAATGTGTTCAGAGAGAGGGAGTGTATTTCATTTACTACTGTACTGAAGAGGGAGAGGGAATGATCTAACTAATGAGCTTTACTGCCATGGATACTCAATAAGGAAACACATTTCCCCCCATATTTGTCCTTTTCCTGACTGCATCATCTTTAAATTTTCTAAGCCAGTGATCTTTATGAATAGCCCAGCAGAATATCATGGGTAAATTAAATTCAGAGATTTTTGTTCAGAGATAGGACCAAAGCAACAGCATTGCATTTTCTTTGCACATTGAGACACAATGAGAAAAAGAAACCACGAAGGGGGTAGGAATGGGGGGGAGGTAACACAATATTAAGCAAAAAGGAATAACTTTGGAATGAAAGTTCATTACATTTGCTGTTTGATAGATAGCATTACTTCCACTGAGAAGCTAATTTTACTTCTCACTGGCTCTAACTGCTTCATCCACATAATTTATTATTTTGGTAGCACGTCTGTGGTATAGAGTAGGGCAGAAGCTGTGATAACCGTCCTTTAACAGATGAGCAAGAGGTTAAGTGGCCTGCCTGCCTGCACTCAGTGATTTGTTAATCAGTTACAGAGTCAGCATTAGGAGCTGGGTCTTCTGTCTCCTGGTTTATTCTCCTTTCCATTACACATGGCTGAGTGCTTCTATCTTGTTCTACAGAAGTCTCTACAGGGCACACACCCCTGCCCTGTTCTAGAAATAGCATTGTTACCCGATAGGCTGGTCTGCCAGGGTGACCATTTTCAAATGTTTTGGGGAGCTAGGATATAACAGGGTTTTTTTCCCCAAGAGGAAGTAGCAATGAATCCTGCACCAAAAATAACGCCTTAACTGCTAATTCTGCTTAGTAGGTGGTTTCCCAAGGATGATCCAATGCAGTGAGTCATCAATCTGAGTGCTTATTAGCACATTATTTCTCTTTTTTTACTAACCCCTGGTGCTTTGGGTTGCATGTTTTTTAACCTTTACAGCCTTTCTGGGAGGTTTATAGTCTTCATACTATGAATATAAACCATTCCCCCCAACATCTCCCTCTTTTCCTTCTTCCTCCACTCTTCAAATCTAAGATAACCCATGACTCAAGAACAGTCAGGATTATGACCTCAGACAACAGAGTGACATGTCTTCAGAGTTGGTAGTAGCTCCATTTCATTCCCAGTAAAAATTAAAAATGTAGACTCAGGGGCGCCTGGGTGGCTCAGTCGGTTGAGCGTCCAGCTTCGGCTCAGGTCATGATCTTGCGGTTCGTGAGTTTGAGACCCACGTCGGGCTCTGTGCTGACAGCTCAGAGCCTGGAGCCTGCTTCAGATTCTGTGTCCCCCTCTCTCTCTGCCCCACCCCTGCTTGTGCTCTCTCTCTTTCAAAAATGAATAAACATTAAAAAAAATTTTTTAATGTAGACTCATGTGAACAAATGTGTGGGACCTATATCCAGAAAACTATAAACTTGATCGAGAGATCTAAAATGCCTACATAGATGTAGAGAACAGTTAAATGTTAGAAAGATGCTACATCTTCCTGAATAAGAAAATTGAATATTGAAATTAACTCATGGGTTTATGCAACTTCAATCAGAATCCCAGGGGGATTTTCTAAAATGCATCTGAAGAGTTAAACTCGTGAAAATAGCCAAGAATTAATTAATACACACACACACACACACACACACACACACACACACACACGAAGGGAAACTCTCCACCGCGAACCACTAAAATGCATTATGCAGCTACAATAATGAAAACAATTTAGTACCAGCAGAAGAAATGATAGACATTTATAGAACTGAATAGAGACCCCAGTTTAGGAAGTGATGTGACTTATCAAATTCACAAATTCTGGAGGACAGACTGGCTTGTTCAACAAGTAAGATAGGGTAACTAGTCAACTTGTTAGGGAGGGTGGGTGGGGAATGATAATCTAATTACTTAGCGTGGAGCAAATAATAGTTTATTTAAGTATTAGAAATGAAACCATAAAAGGATAAAGAAACTACAGGAAATACTTACAACCTAAGAATGGAGTAGACTTTCAAAGCATTAAAAAGTCACAAAGAAACAGACGCCTGGGTGGCTCAGTTGGTTAAGCATCTGAGATTGAGCCCTGCATCACTCTGGACTGAGAAGTACGGAGTTTGCTTGGGATTTTCTCTCTGCCCCCTCCCCTGCTTGCTCTCTCTCAAAAATAAATAAATAAACTTTTTTTTTTAAGTCACAAAAATATTTGACTGTATAAAAATTGAAAACTTTAGTTCATCAAGAAATAAAAATACCTCAAAAAGCATACGGTAATCTTGGAAAAAATGTTTGCAATGAGTATGACAAAGGCATAATAGACTTCATGAATAAAGAACTCTTAAACCAATAGCATACCTCAGTGTAGCTATACCATTTTCCTATCACATTATGCCCATGTCACAATGCTAATAAACAGGTTTTGTAAACAGTACAGTTCAGATGACACAAGAGAATGAGAGAAATTTAGATCTTATTTTTCATTCACATATTCTTTGTTCAAAGGCAGTTTAAGGAAACTACACATTATGCTATAAATACTTGAGGACAGTTTGTCCACATTGACACTTCCATTTCCTAAAATGAAACCCTCAGTGGCCCACAGGGAGAAAAAAGCCTGGCTTTGTTAACCAGCTTTATTTCAACAAGCACATCCATATGGTAAGAACTTCCTCTGATGAGTCATCCACAGTTGTCAAACATCAACTTTCCTTTGTTTGACCCGTGCAGAAATAAGGTCTGTGGAAGCACAATGCAAGAGTCTGAATCATTTAATTGTGTTTTTTTTCATATCTGAATTTGCATCCGTCACAAACCCAGTGTGTACACCCTGAAAAATTACATTCCTCAAATATCACTGAAAAAATCCCATTCAAATGGGTCTGTTCTGTCTAGATAGTCTGTGAAATTTCTAAGGAATGTTGTGGGCTTTGCTTCCTGTGCTAAATTGTTGAGTTATCACACATTATTGGATTCTACCCAAAATGTACTGGATAGGAATATTATATTCATACAGGATACCAGTTGTCTGTAGCATTCAGAAAGGAAAAAAGAATAAGATGACTGCTGCTCCTTGTCATAAGATATAAACTCTATCTAAAAGGATAGGTAGAAATATGTGTGCAAAATATTTTTTTCTTAAATATGTCCTTGATTCTTCTCTTTATAGAGACTTGAGTTGTATTCATTCACAGCTTTGTTATGACTGCTAACCACTGTCTTGTCTCTTTGTTCTTGTTCAAACCAAGGACTACAGAGCTGGGATTCAGATTCTGCTGTGGGGCATGGTACCATCCTTAGTTTATTTGAAAGGGAAGACATCTTTAGAGATACCATCTTATCCATTTGTATATAAAAAGAGAAAAATAATTGAAGTGATGCTGTGTGATTTTTTTTCTTCCACATACTTTTCTCTATTTTCCAAATTTTCTTCAGTGCATATATATTTTATAATCAGCAAAATAACTTGTTATTTTGTTTTAAGTAGGCTCCTTGCCCAGTGGGGAACCCAAGGCAGGGCTTGAACTCAGAACACTGAGATCAAGACATGAGCTGAGATCAAGAGTCAGATGCTTAACTGACTGAGCCACCCAAGCACCCCATATTGGTTATATATTTTAAAGTACCCACCCATCGTTAAAAATATAAATGCAATAGGGACACCTGGGTGGCTCAGTCGGTTAGGCGTCTGACTGGCTCAGGTTATGATCTCATGGTTCCTGAGTTCGAGCCCTGCATCAGGCTCTGTGCTGACAGCTTGCTTTGGATTCTGTGTCTCCCTCTCTCTGCCCATCCCCTGCTTGGGCTCTGTCTCTCACTCAAAAGTAAATAAATAAACATATGTGTGTGTGTGTGTGTGTGTGTGTGTGTACATACGTACATACATACATATATATATATATATATATATACACAATATATAAGCCTTTTATTTTTTTAAGTTTATTTATTTATTTTGAGAGAGAGACAGAGTGCAAGGAGGGGAGGGGCAGAGAGAGAGGGGGAGAATTTCAAGCAGGCTCCGCATTTCAGCACAGACCCCAACTCAACACTCGAACTCACAAAACTGTGATATCATGACCTGAGCTGAAATCAAGAGGCAAACACTCAACCAACTGAACCACCCAGGTGCCCCTAAATAAGCTTTTTAAAAAATTAAGGTGGCTCTTGAGTCAATAAAATTTTATCCAGAGAGAATAAATGCTAACTTTTGCTGACTGATCACTGCACTAATTTTTCAATCTTAGTGTCATATGTAGACATCACTAACGTTTAAGGGCCAGCACCCATATTTGTATGCTAAGCAGATTTTTTTTTTAAGGAAAAAATGAGAAAATCAGTCTTCCACTGTTTGGAGTATTTTTAACCAAAGATTGAATCCAACTTAAGGATATTTTTGGATCATTTGTAATACTCTCCGAGTGATACTTTTGGTTCTCTTTTGAGCAGAGCTTTTTTTTTTTTTTTTTTTTTTAATAAGCCACTTCAACCAACAGACACTTCTATTTGAGAAAATTTCTAGTGATTATTTTCCCCCAAAATCAACATTAAAAACCTTCATCCCTGGATTATGTCATTTAGCTGACAGATGGTTGATGTCAATATTACAGTGTTTGCAAGAGAAAGCATGTGTAAGTGAGCATAAAGGAGGTCAGAACTGCCTACTAAAAGACCCACAACAGAGCTTGTAAGACTCTCTTTGGTGAAAATATTGTGTCAAAGACAAAGTCTGATGGATTCCTAGAATAAATTTAAGAAGTGGATTTGAAAGCCACATTTTTGTTACCTTAATATGTGTAATATTTGCTCTTGGAGTATGTCATTATTAGACAGGCTAACTTTTACATTTGCTAACTTTTATTCCTTGTGTATTGCTTTGATGTCAGTTTATCAGAGAGAAAAAATTTGATTCGCCTGGGTCACCTTGATTGCCATGGCTAGTTTATTTTCCATATGTGTTCCTGATTAGTCTCCGCCCTCTCTCCTGCTATACCTAGGCAGTACTTCAGAATTATTCTCAGCCCAGCTCACAGCCTATTGCTACCAGTCGATGAGGTTGAACAAGATGAATACTTCTTGTCATCTTAGATGAGTAACTCCACCCCAGTCTGTATTGGTGGTCACCTCTTTAGATCCTGCACTTCCCTCAGACTGGGTCACCATACTGTAGACAAAGCCGCTGGCAGTGCTCTTTCCTTAGGCAAGATACACAGTTGACCCTTAAACAACAACTGTATTTGCTACAGTTAAAGGCACCAAACCCCTCCCCAGCACAGTTGAAAATAGGTATATAACTTTTGGCTCCCCTCAGACTTAACTATTAATAGCCTACTGTTGACTGGAAGCCTTACCAAGAACATAAACACTTATTTTATATGTTAGATGTATTCTATGCTGGATCCTTCCAAGAAACCTGGGGAAAAGAAAATGTGACTAAGAAAATCATAAGAGAGTATTACAATACTGTTAAAAAAAAAAAAATCCTCATACAAGTGAGCCCATGCAGTTCAAACCTGTGTTGCTTAAGGATCAACTATGTATAGCTTTATGAGGTCATTTGCTAGAAGAGAGTAATAACATCTTGAATTATGGTAGGAGGAGGGAGCTTACCAATAATCTAGTCCCTTATCACATAATAGCAGTCAGTTGTTAGGAAAAAAAGAGAATGAAACCTGTCTGAGCCACCTTCATTCTTACTGTTTTGAGAGATGTTTCTCTGATTTTTCAAAACAGCCCTCAGAAATAACAATGAAAAAAATTTTTTGTAGATTTCTCTCTCTCTTTTTTTAATTTCCTTTTCTACACCCTCTTGTTCTGGGTTTCCTGGATAGTGTAACCAACCACCCCATTTGCCTGGAACAGAAAAGCTTCTTGGGATACAGGATTTTCAGTGCTAACACTAGGTCCATTGTGGGTAAGTTGGTCACCCTGTTTCTGGGGTGCTCTACCCAAATGGCCAAGTACTGAGAAGCATGGGTGCTAAGGTTCTCATTCATGAACCGGCTAGCTCCCTATTACAGCTTTTCTTTCTCTCCTAGGAAGGCACAGTATAAAGAAAGGCTAGGACTGTGGACAGATGATTTTATGATGGGGTCTAATGAGTTTCAAGTTTGGTTGAAGAAGGTCTCTAGTTCACAGTTCTGCAGAGTGAAGGTAATTAATAATTAATTATTAATTATAGCCCAATTAATAATAAATTAATTAATTTATTATTTAGCCCAATTAATAATAAAAAGCCTGACTAATTAATCTATGGCACCGATTCAGCCAGATGTCCTGGTAATCTCTGATCATTTTTCTGTGTTTCCACATACCACCATCACCCTTGCCCCAAATGATCTTCCAACAACATTATCATTAAAGTTTCTCAATACCAAGCCCAACATAAAATATAGTGAGTATTACAGCTATAGTTTCCATATGGGAGAAAGATCCATGCCCTGGGTTTGTTTATATGACAGACCAGAAGACCGCTTTCCCCAGGGCACTGAACCTAAGATGTCTGGCTGTTAGTGAAGCTTACTGCCCATGAGGCGCGAGGTGCTTCTAATAGGCGTCACAGGTCACACATTCTGGACTGTCTCCAGTTTCCTGGTAATTAGTAATACTGATATAAATGCTTCACCTTGCGAGTTACCTCCTTTTAGGTTTGACTCAGATTTATTTTCCCTGTGCTAAAACTTTCTTTCAAATGCAGTATTATATAGTATTTGGTCAGACAACAGGGCAAGAGTGAGGACAAAAATGTAATAATGCAACTAGGAACCCAGCTGGTAGAAAATGCTCAACGTACGGCCATTTCTTCCCTGCCTTAAGAACTCCCCTGAGCCATATGAAGGGAGAGCAAGAGATAAGGGAGGCACTGGTAGAGTAATGAACATGTAATTTGGCAAGAAAACTTACCAGAAAGTATGTAAAATGAGTACTTGGATCCCAGACATGGAATGAGACAAATCATGTTTGTTGCTCCTATTGGAAAAGAACGCGTCCAGCTTTCTAACTTTAAAAGTCGGAAGGGTATTGTATTTAGTAATATGAGGAAGGAAGTGTTACGGACTGAACATTTGTGTCTTACCACCACTACCGCCAAACTAAGATGTTGAAGCCTTAACCTCCAATTTTGATGTTATTTGGACACAGGGCCTTTGGGATTATTCGGGGTTAGATGAGGTCAGGAGGGTGGGTCCCCCATAATGGCATTAGTGCTCTTAAAGAGAGATCAAGGGAGCTTGTTGCAAGTGAGTACACAGCAAGCAAGTGGCCATCCACGAACTGGGGAGAGAGTCCTCACCAGACACCTTTGTCTAGGACTTACAGCCTCCAGAACTATGGGAAATACCAGCCTGTGGTGTTTTGTTACGGCATCTCAAGTTGACTGAGACAAGAAAAGCTGGCGCTGGAAGAACAGAAAGATAATTCTGTAATTAAATAGGTATTTAAAAGCAATGATTATTTCTGGCAAACAATAGATAATTAATACTTATTGAAGTGCTTAGAAATGATCTTTTTTTATCTTCATGACCACTTAGGCTTCTTGAGTCATATATAAAATTGACTAAGTCAGTAAATGTATTAATTTGTAAGTTTCGTAATGTTTCAGAAGTCTCAAGTGGTTTGGTGAAGTCTGGTTTAGTTTTAATTCTCAATTTTGAATTGAAAAGTGGTGGGGTTTTCCTCTCTGCCTCTCTCATGTTCTCTCTCTCTCTCTCTCTCTCTCTGTCTTAAGGAAGTTACTCATACATATGAGCCCTCTATGGAGAAATAAATTATTCACATCTGGTAACAAGGAAAAAAGTAAATTCAGCTATTTATTTGTAAGGAAATGACCAGACTCCAAATCCCCTACTATGGACAGATAGGGCAGCACACTCTCTAAATTGTGTTCATCTGGCCTTTCCTGTGAGGGGCACCTCCCTTTCCTGGTAGAGGTTTTTTCCTATCTGTCTCTGTCTCAGTGACAGAACTTCATCTCAGATTCTTCTTTTTGCCCTAGTACTTGCCTTGTATTACTTGGGCTTTTAATTTTTTTTTTTTTTTTTTTTTTCTCACTTGCTCTTTCCCACCAGCCCTTCCTTTCTGGGCTGGTTTCCTTCCAGAGCCTCTTTCCCCTCCACACCCTTTTTAATCCTTCACTCTGTTTGGCCTTTGCTACACTTCTTTTCATCCCTTCTCTTTCTTTGTCTTCCAAAGAGCCCATCCCTGGCCTGCCTACCTGATGAAGTAAAGCACCTGAGGGCAAAGTTCCTATCCAGCATGCCTCTTGCTGCTTCTCGGGTGATTTCGGTGGCATTTGAGATGTAGGAGACCAATGGTCAGCCAGCCCACATTTTTAAATACCCATTAGTTGCAGGATGATACCGTCTAGTAATACAGTAACACAGGCCAGTTAAAGCATAAACAGATACAACAATATAAATCAAATCGGTTTTGGCTCTAAATGCCTACACATCTATTCATATATATATATGTGCAAATACACATGCTCACACTTGAATTTCCCAGAGATGAACCAAGGGCATGAATTTTGAGATGAGAAGAACTGACGTTGATGGGAAGAAGGGAGAGAAGGCCTTCTCAGTGCAGGGAACAGTAACCACTCCTGTGTATTAAATGAGTGCCAGTCATGGACAGAGTAAGCAGTAAATTATGTGCCCTGGATACAGAAGCAAGTAAGGGTTGGCCCTGTCCACAGAGAGCTTCCAGTTTGGCTGGACACCAACAAGTAACCGAGTAATAGAAGTGGGTTAGCAGAAGACATGGGAATGCAGAAGTGAGGTGGGCAGATTGCATTCATTTAGTACTGTATTGCAAGTAACAGTGTTGGGGGTTTTTTCTTCTGATTTTAAAAAGTTATTAGGGCTCATAAAATGCTCAGTGAAGAATATTAGAAAAATGCAGAAAACAAATCACCCATAATCTTGCCATCCAGAGGAAAGCAAAAGATAGTAGTTCTGTAAGCCCTTTTTGTACAAAGACTTTTTTTGTCTTATTATTTAGTTCTAATCTGATAAATCAAATGTTTGGGGAAATCCAGATTCTTATTAGTAGGTTATTCAGAACTTCCAGAGCACATGTCTTCAAATGGGTACTTGACCGAATATATGGTAAAATAAATGTTTGTCATTGTATTCTAATACCATGTACTTAAGCCTTTTTATATATATATTTAGGCCTAAATCAGTTTTTTTACTGTCCTTCTGAATCTGTAATGTTTGCTTGGAAATACAGTTTCTTAACTATTTTTTAAAACTGCTTTATTGACATAAAATTCACATACCATACCATTCACCAATATAAATTGTATAATTCAGTGGGTTTTAGTTTAGTATATCCAGAGTTGGGCAACCATCACCACAGCCAATTTTAGAAGATTTTTATCAATCCAGAAAGAAACTGTATACCCATTAGCAGGCACTCCTCATTTTCCCCCAAGCCCCCTAAACTTAAACAGCCATTAATCTACTTTCTGACTCTCTAGATTTGCCTCTTCTATATAAATGGAATCATATGATAAACATGGTCTTTTGTGACTGGGTGCTTTTACTTAGCATAATGTTTTCAAGGGTCATTCATGTTGTAGTAGTGCTTCATTCCTTTTTATGACTGAATGAAACTCCATTGTATGGCTCCACGGCATTCTGTTGACATTCTGTTATCCCGTTGTTGGTTGGTGAACATTTGGGTTGTTTCTACTTTGGGGCTGTTATGAATAATGCTGCTGTGTGCATTCATACATTTCCAGTGTTTGTGTGCACATACATTGCCAGTATTCTCGGGTATATACCTAGGTGTGCTAAACTATCATTTGCATGTTTTTCATTCTCAGATTTCAAAGCATTGTTTTATGCATTATTTTGTATTGTAAAGGAACATATTTAAAATTAATTACCTTCCAATCTTCTCCCCACACCACCATCTCCCCACCTTTTTCATTAAGCTTGATTTTACTAATACTGGAAACTTAAAACCACACTGCTTCTCCCAAGTCTTGTTGAGCCTTTTTTTTTTTTTTTTTTTTTTTTACCAAATTCAGATCACCTTCCCTTAAATGTCTTTGTGGCCTTTCCCATTTGCTTGTCCACCTAGTTTAGGTCCTTGTCATCTCTTTCATACACTGACCTCCCCACTGGCGCCTCTAGTTCTGTCTCTGTCCCCTCGGAGTGACTCAGTAAATCTCTGCCATATTAATCTTTCTAAAACACAGCTTCTGTTTCCTGCTCATTGGAGTCAGATAGACCAACTTAGCCACTTACTGAATAGAGTTTCCTTGGATAAGTTTCTTTAGTTCTCATCTGTAAAAGGCAGTTAATCAGACCACCTCCCAACATTCTAGTAAAGATTAAATGATTGCCTTGAACTTTTGTCTCCCACCAGTAAAATGAGATAAACATCTTTAATTCATGATCCTGCATTTGTATCTCTTGTCTCCCAGAAAGGCAAGGATCATTATGGTGATGTGTAATACATATATCTTGTAAATATTATACATTTATATTGTAATGTATTTATATCAAAATGTGTAATATAAGTATATGTATAGTATATATTAAGACCATATATTATATAATATTTATATTTAATATATTTTTAGGGGGAAGGGTTCTCTCCCAGCACCTAATGCAGCCCTGTGTGCTTAGTGAGTGATCACTCAATTAGTGTTTACAAAGTAAATCAATTAATTGGTTTTCTGCTTAAGGTGGTTATTTGAATAGGTGGTAATTGAAAGGTGATAACATTTTTAAGTGAACAGATAATAGCTCTATCTAAAACTGAACATGGGAGCAAGTATAAAATAGTAGGAAATATTTTTCAAAAGGTCATTTTATGAACATGGAAAATTGCTCTACTAATCAAGAAAGATAGCAGTTAAAGCATAGCTGCAGGTCAAATACAGGTTACAGAGGTGTTCTATAGAGTGATCCATGATTTCCTCATCTTTTTAGTACAATGAACATATTGTAACCAAACGTAAGCTTTTCATCTTCCTTTATGTGTGAATCATTTCCTTTCTATAGCAGACTTATCAGCATACACGTCTCATCTGCTAGAAAACATACCCTACTTCTAAATGTTTTCCACTGTTTATTGAGCTTATGAATGACATTTATATGTTCTTTTAGTTGTTTGTTTAAAAAAGCATGTAATCTGAAATGTGGTACCCTTTGTAATTTGACCCAAGGAAATTCACTTCATGGTTAAAAGATAGGGTGCGTGAGTGTGTTGCCAAAACTACATACAGAGGAAGAAATTATATTGCCAATTCAAAATTAATCAAACTTTATCTGAAAATTTGACATTCTTTCTTTCTTTTCTTGATGATAAAGGTGTAAAAGTTGTAAGGGTGTATGACCCTAGCAGAAGAACTACTAGGCTTTAATATGATTTGGGCATCCACCAGGTGGTGACAAATGTCCTCTTCCTTTCTGGTTCACTATGTGAAATACTTTGTCATCTGTGTATAATAGTGGCCAAGGAGCAGGAGAACTATCTACCATGTGTGAGTGTGAGAAGGTATGTGTGTTTAGTTGCCATTTATTTTATAGGTCTGCTATAAACTGGACATTTTACAGATAAAGCAAATAAGATTCAAAGAGGCTAAGTGACTTTCCTAGGGTCATTCAGACAGAAATGGCTGAGTGGGGATTCACACCCAAGATAGTCCATCATCAAAGTCTATGCCCTTTCTCCAGTCCTGAAAAATCAACATGTCAGGGGAGGGGGACTGAAGGTGGTGTGCATTAAGGCTGAAACTCACAAATTCAAAAAAACTTTGGGAAAAATCCTTGCTAAAGAAGACCCCAAGAACCATTCTTGTTTTAATATGACAGTGCCTACGCTCATATGAGAAGAAAATTGAGTTTGCTGTGGTTTGAAACGAATGCAATCTGCCATTATATTTGGCAACAATCCTTTTAGTTAGAAAAAATGCTTATATGTATAAATTAAAATTTTTTTTTCAGAAAGAGTTTATCTTATCAGCATTAACTATTACCAAGTATAACAGTGAAGGAAGATATTTGAAGAAAATACTTGGAAATAACCTAAAATTCTCTTTCATCAAAACATAGTGATACTCAGTTTCAGATATTTCCCCCAAATATGATGTATCTTGTCAAATAAATTGGCCTCAAAGGTTGAAATGGTAAGGCCTTCCAGTACAGTCTTCTGTAGTTTAGGTGGGAATTTGAAATAAAAAAGAGGTTGAGAGCCATGAGAGGCAGAAGGAGGTTTATGCAAAAGAATGTGAATAGTCCTAGCAAGTGAGTGTGGAGAAAATCTTCTGAGGAAAACGGAAGACCATAGGCCAGGTGAAGGGAAAAGAAATGTATAAAATTAAAAATGGTTTCATGAAATGTAGATGCAACAAAGGTCTTTAACAGATAATATTTGCAAGCCACTACCCAAACCTTTGCTTAAACTACTGAGAAGTGATCTGAAGCAACTAATAAATCAGAGTTTTTTGTTATAGTAAAGTGCATAAAAGTTACTGACCTTAAGTAAGGTCAGTATAATAAATAAATAAGTAAGTCCTGTATAATAAAGGGATTTTTTAATATATTAATCCAGTAAAACAATTGCACAGTTTTTATTTGGGAATGTTCTTGATAGGCATAATCTTTCCATTTTACTAGTTAACCCCTCCAAAAACTGTGTATATAAAGAAATGTTTTAAAAAATGTAACACCAAACTTCAGATTTACTGCTTTCAGCAGAATATCTCTTCTATTAATTTTACTTTTAAGTAATTAGTGTAAAAGAATTAGTAAGTATGTTAGCTGGGAGGCTTATGGGATAATTTAGTGGATCCTCTCCCTACAGTGACTCAAAAAAAAAAAAAAAAAAAAGACTTTTTAAGAGCCTTTGTCTCATGATATATAATAGAATATTCCCCTTTCATCTTCAGTTTTCAAGAACGACCTATATAAATATACCCTAGGATTTCCACAAGAGATAGACTTTTAGGCACTAGGCAGAAACAGAGTTCAGAGTTATTTTGGACCTCCTCACATTGTCTCTGTCTGATCATCTCTAGCTCAGTCTGTGTTTCAGTCTTCTGTGTCTTACTCTCCCCCATGTTGGTCCTTCAACCCTCTACTTCCTTCCTTCCAGCTCAGCCCTATGTCATGGTAATAAAGAACTAGCCAAGTTTGACTCATGTATTTGTGTGTTTTAGCTGAATCATTCGTACAATTATAAAAATTATTCAAGGCAGTAGAATTAAACTCTCCCTCACCACTAAACCAAAGAATATAGTCAAAGATTATGTCCATAATGGTCCACCTAAGATATGACATAAATTATATGAATTGAAGGATATTTAACTCAGCTTATCTGAGGAAGGAAGAAATTTTCAAAGTAACCTCAGTGAAAATACAATCCTTCTGGCCTGATGCACACAGGTCAGAGACCTGATACAGCCAAGACTTATGACCATGGAGCCTTAAAGACAGATTGTATCGGGGCGCCTGGGTGGCTCAGTCAGTTAAGCGGCCGACTTCGGCTCAGGTCATGATCTCGCGGTCCGTGGGTTCGTGCCCTGCGTCGAGCTCTGTGCTGACAGCTCAGAGCCTGGAGCCTGTTTCAGATTCTGTGTCTCCCTCTCTCTGACCCTCCCCTGTTCATGCTCTGTCTCTCCCTGTCTCAAAAATAAATAAAACGTTAAAAAAAAATTAAAAAAAAAAAAGATTGTATCATATAATGTCCTTGATGATCTTATTCTTCCATTTCCATACTCTACCATAGCACCCCCAAGAATTCATCGTGATGGAAGGTTTCATCTTTCCTCTAACTCCACCTTAACTCCCCATGGTCCTGACAAACTTAGCATCCTCTGTCATAAAACCAGCTCAAACTTGAGAATTTTCAGTCAAAAACTGAATGGATGGTTCTAAGAGTTTGATCACATTCATGACCAACCTTTTGGTCAACTAAGAGTATCAGTACCAGTACCAACTAAGTAGGTCTGTTACCCACTTCATGTGACTCCTTTTGATCATCTTGTGACTTTGTTTTTGCATCCAGAGACCTATCTTATAGGAGTTATTGCATGCAGTCAGGATTTAGTGGTTCTGTATAACTCAAGCTAATCCATATCTCTTATAAAGCCAAATTAATAGACTACAGAGTCACATGCCAGGTCTTCCTGTGTGGCAAAAGTCATCTTGGGCTGTACACTGAATTGTTGCTTCCAAGTTTCTAGTATTCCCCATAGCAGGTCACAGAAAAGTGGTTATGATTAAGACCTTCTGCTTGTTGCACTCATCAAAGGATGCCAAACTAATGGGCCAGTTCTAACTCAAGGATGTAAAGCACATTCCATTTTGTGGGCCAAGTCCAGCCAATAGAGATAAAACTTTAGGCTCTCACAGTGTGGTAGACTATATGACTTGAAAGCCCTCTGCTAAAACATGTAGCAAATGTAAGATAAAATATAGCAAGCATTTGCTTGACTGCACAGGGGAGCTAGCAAAGATGTTAAACTATTGCCAAGAAAGAAAAAAGGGAGCTGAAAACCAAACCAGTAAGGGCATAAGCCACTGCTACCCCTGAGCTTCAGGCTTGGGTCTTGGTACCCCTCTCTGGAAAAAGGTGCTCTTCTCCTTTTACCTGGGAACAACATCCATTTAAGTTAGTCTTGCTTTGTTTATTTCCCAGTAGCCACGGCCAGTTGATTTTAAACGGTTCCATGATTCTCAAAGACAATTTCACCCTTGCCTCTGTGGATACCAGTCTTCTCCATGAAGGGTGAGGGGCTTGGCATGTTTACAAAGCTGCCTGACCAGCTCATCAGATTAAATGCATGCTCTCTGTTCCCTCTGGGCCTACTCACCTGGCATGTCCATCACTCGAGCCATGTGAGATACCTGCTAAACAAAGAGGGGTCATTTGTGTTTGTCCAAACCTTGTAATGCTGGTTACACTTAGTTTTGTAATTTCATACTTTAATATTAAGGAAACAGATGAGTGTGAAAAGAAGGAGCAGTGTTGTTTCTGTGCAACCCAAGTTCTATGCTTTGGAAAGGAAAAAAAAAAAATAACGTACCAATTAAGATGTGAGCAGAACAGCTGTAAAAGACTACACTGGGGGAAAGAATGTAAAAATCTAGAAGGGCCTAACACTGTATGTTAACTATACTAGAATTAAAATTAAAATTTTAATTTAAAAAATCTAGAAGGGCCATCAGACAGTAAGTTTATGGAAAACATAGAAAACTTCAGTCAGTCTGGTGGATTGCTTTGTTCCTTGTTAAAACGGCAAGAATTTAAAGACACTTGGACAGTTGCAGAGTAGTATGGGTACAGAATCCCGCAGACACCTGCTTGTGAGACACCACATTCTCTATAAAGTGCCCTTCACACATTCTCTGTGCTGTTTCACCCCACAGCCTCAGCGATAGGTACTGTCTATGAGTGCAGAGGACATTAGTAAACAAAATAAATGTATCATAATATAATAATGAAGCAGATAGGCTTTGGGGCAGGGCAGACCTGTTTTGAATTTTAAGTCTGCATTTTGTTATTTGTCCTTAGGTAAGTCATGAAACATCTCCAATCCTATTAGCTCAACAGCAAATAGGGATAATAATAATAACTACCTTGGTCCTGAAATTTTTGTGAGAATTAAATGAGATAATGTTTGGGGAGCACATGGCACTATGTCAGATTCAACATTAGTGTTCTGGAAATAACAGCTGTTAAGATTCCATTGTTTGGCTTTTCTAAAACTTGCTCTTTGAAGACCTGTCTGGATGGCTTTCAAAAGCCGTCTCCCTGGTTCTTTCCGAACTTGGCTGCATTAGTGATGTGGGAGTTGCCTATCTTAGTTTGCTATGGCTGGCATAACAAAATACTAAACGCTGCGAGGCTTAAACACCATAAATTTATTTTCTCACCATTCTGGAGGCTAGAATCCAAAATCAAGGTGTCAGCAGATTTGGCTTCTTCCGAGGCCTCTCTCCTTGGCTTGCCTTCCTGCTGGGTCCTCACATAATCATTCCTCTGTGTGCACACATGCCCCTGATGCCCCTGTGTGTCCAAATTTCCTCTTTTTATAAGGACACTAGTCAAATGGGATTAGGGCTCACCCTAATGACCTCATTTTAACTTAATCACCTCTTTAAAGACCCTATTTCCAAATACAGTCAGTCCTCTGACTGGGGGTTGGACTTCAGCATGAATTTTGGAGGGGATACAGTTCAGCCCATAACATTGCCACAAATTAATTATTTTTGGCTGCATTTGCAAATAACCCTTTTAAAGAATAAGAACCTGAAAAAAATTAAAAAGAATAAGAACCTGAATAGAAACTATGGTTGAGGGATTTTAAGATATCTTCTAGCCACTGAAATGCTAGGACTTTGCAGGATTCTCTATATATGATCTATATAACAAGTTTACTTATTATGCCTAAAAAATATTTAAAAGGTTTAAGGCTTTATAAAATAATATATAATACTTATATTTATAACTTGTATATAACATTTTTAGAGTACGGTCTCTGGTAATAGGCTAAAAATAGTTTTTAAAGCACATTGTTGAAAAATGCCTGTGAGGCATTGAGCAGGGGGTTAAGAAACATTTATGTGTGTACCATAGGAATATATTAAATGAAATATTTATTAACTGAGCACCTGTTCAGGTACAGCATTAGGCCAAAGATTAGGGGCAAACCAGAGAAGTACTTGCCCTTGAGGGGTATTGATCTACTTGAGAAAATGCCAGAAATGTCACCAAGTGAGCTCATTTAATTGCCAGTTAAATTCTCAGTGTAGACACTGAGGCCTGTGTGTTCACAGTCACCTCTGAAGCCAGGAGTGATGGTTGGCTTCCATAATGTGACAAAGGAAGGTGAAAATCAGAGAAATAGGTCCAGGGGTTTTCTCACTGCAGCGTCAGGACAAATGGAAACAGAAAGCCCTGAGGAAGTACTGTATAGCAGAGAGGTGGGGCAAGGGTGCTCAGAAAAGAATCTGACTAAGAGCAGTTTCCAAGCCCACAGACCCCGCGGTTCAGACTAGGACAGTGATGTGTTCCACCCTTTCACTAAGTTAAGTAGGATTTTGAAACTGAGGAATGTATATGCTGGTGGCACTGTTTTGGAATGAGTAAAAATAGGATAGCCATGGTTAGAAAACGTGGGAGTCAGGTACCACCAGATACTTAGGAGAGATCCTCACCATGAAGTGAAATGCAAGAAAAACCTTCATTTACCAAAGGAAAGAGGTCTCACTTCTTTACCTCATCCTCACCCTTAAGGAATATTTTACTTCGCGTAAACCATGGTAATGACCAATATGATGGAAATGTAACTTGAGAAAATCCTGTTTAATGTGTATCTTTACTCTTCTAGGCCTCTTTTTCGTGGAAGTTCAGACGTTGATCAACTTGGAAAAATCTTGGAGTAAGTAGTAACTCTAATTTTGCATCAGCATCTGTAGCATTAAAACATTTACAGTGCCTTTCATCTAAAATGTTTATCTCTTGTCCTTCCTTCCCCAAGCTGCTGCCTCAGACAGTGTTACTATTTGTGTGGTGAGTGGGGACATGGCAGACATGCTGTTTTATGCAGAGCCCATCATGACATGTAGCCTATCCGGGCTCTGTTCTGGCAGCTTGTATGTTGTTCGTGTGGATCTTTTCGCTAATCCTCCTTCTCCATTTGGCTGAGCTCCAGTTCTTTTCAGATGTGTTGTGTGCTTGGGCCGTTTCAGATGTCCACTGTCAGAGGTGGGGCGCTTGGTAGCCTGGTAACCCATTCTTGCCCACTGGGCTTCCTGTCCCCATTGAGTATCCTTTTGTTATCCAGATTGGTTTTGCATTGTTTTGTTTTCCTGGGCAAAAGATGGTATGCTACACAACCCATTTTTCTTGGGAGCACCAAAATAGGAAATGAGAATCCTAGATTCTAACCCTACATCTGTTGCTAAATAACTATGCAATGTTGAGAAAGTCATTTAAAATGCCTCATAAAGTGCTTACACAGTGCCTGGTGCATAGTGAATACTTTAAAAATGGTAGCTATTATTATAATTCATCCTTAATTGTTTAACCTTTTTGTTCCTTAACTTCTTCACCTGAGTAATGAAACTTTGGATGTAAATTCTAGGATTCTTTCTTGTGCTTAACATTCTTTGGTTCTAATTGTCTGTTACTTGGCTTGTTGATGATTTGCAGAGTTCCATTCATGTCTACATGTTTATGCATGTGGGGGTATGTATGCTTTTATGTTTCTAGAATGTTCAGAGGGAGCTTTTCTTCTCACAAAGCATGAAGCATGGCATCCTTTTGGGATATGTGCTTGTGCCAAGCCCCATCAGAATTGGGGGGGGCAGAAATAGGGCGCCTGGATGGCTCAGTCAGTTAAGCATCTGGCTCTTGATTTTGGCTCAGGTTATGATCTCCCTGTTTCTGAGTTCAAGCCATGTATCGGGCTCTGCTCTAACAGTACAGAGCCTGCTTGCGATTCACTCTTTCCCTCTCTGCCTCTCTCTCTGTCTCTCTCTCTCTCAAAAATAAATAAATAAACTTAAAAAAAAAAAAGAATTGGGGGGAGTAAGAAAAAAGTGGGGATTCTAGAAACAAAAATAACCCTGATCATTGGTCTATAATATTTTATAGGAATCCCAGAGATTTTTATGATACTTTCAGTCCATCTGTAAAACTGATGAAAAGTATCCCTAAAGAAAAGAATTATATTTTAACACTGTCTACTCAAACAGGACTGCTTAAAACAGTTGGAATAAAACTGGAACCTGAGTTTTGTCTTTTAGTGACTAGAAAGCTTCAGTAGGCTTCCATTGGTGCTATTGCCACTGCCGAATCAGAACCCAGTGGCCTTAAGGCCTAAAAAATATTTGCTGATTTTATTGCCTGGGGGCTTCCCAGGTCCAGGGAAGCTGCCAAGACTACCACTCCTCCTCTTCCTCCCTCTCCCCCCACCCCCCCCAAAGCCACCTCCTACCACTACTACGGCGTAGACAGTGACTATTACTGCTATTACTGTCACTCCATAAGGTAGACAGATTCAGGACAAAACTCATGTTCTCCCTGCTTCTGAATGTCAGCTTCTCTGATCATACAGTGATAAGCCCTCCATCTATTCTTCCCCCTCACTGTGTATTTTGTGTGCAGTGCAGTGGGAACTTGAAGCAGGAACTGTGAAAGTCAGACCTACCAGTGACTCTGTTTAAAGGAAAAATGATCTTGACCGAAGCCAGCTTGCCAGACATTGAAACCTGTCACCACCTTTCCCTTACTGACACTACTGGGGCGTTCTCTCCAGCCCCGGGGTCTGCTTGTTTCGGGTCTGAGATGGACCCGAAAGAACCTTTGACAACCATGTTTGACTTGCTTCCAGTGGAAAGCCAGTTCCACTTTTGGCAAAGGCCTGAGACCCTAGGTTGCCAGCAAAAAAGAAGCCATAAAGTTCTATATATGTTGTGCCTTCAGATATTACTTCTTGGTTTCTGGCGTTGTTTCACTGAAATTATGTTCTGTTTACTCTGCGTTTGTTACTTTGGCATAAAGAAAAGGGACAATGCTGCACCCTAGTGTCATTTCTAAAGTACTTGAGAAATGATTTCTGTCCCCACTGCCATTTATAGGTTTTGTGCTCTGTCAGTCTTTCCAGTACAAATGTCAACTTTTAAGGCTTATATTCAGCTGTCCAAATACTGAAACTTGATGCAAGCACTTGTTAATGGACCTATCAGAATTTCACAACACTCATATATGGGCCATAAAAGTTCATACTGGATGTTAAACTGAAAAAAATTTTTTTTTGAGGAAAGCCACATTCACATTCTCTTAAGGGCAGAAATGTTTCTGCACTTGGAGACATTTATACTTTCAAAGAACAACAAGTACTTTGAAAGTGAAACTAAATGCTTTTAGCTCGTGACATTTTAGAGCATTTTTAGGAGCAGAGTCATAGTTAAATGGAAACAAAATATTGGATTTGGAATAAGGAGAACTGGGTTCACTCGAGTGAGCTGAACTCGCTGTGTGTGACTTTGGCAGTTGATTTCACTCCTGTCCTTAGTTTCCACATCTATAAAAAGGAAGTAATAACTGACCTACATGTCTCAGAAGGTTGTTATGAGATCAGAGGAGGTGATAGATTTAAAAATACTTTTGAAAGTTATTTCTATAGGTAGCTATGTATATATACATGTAATTATACACCACATATACACATACATACAGAGACGCTGTTTCTTTAAGGGCTTTTGGCAGTCAGCTGCCCATATCGCCAGATTTATTTCGACATAAGTATATTCAAAGCTGCAAATAAAAAGATTTTAAATTGTTACTAAGAATTATTATAACTGATTTCTAGATGATTGGTGATGATATGCAAAAAATGATATACAAATGGCTAAAAAGCTGAAAATAAAAGGAAGAAAATTTTTAAAGTTTTTAATAAGTATTCTTTTTTCTTCCTCTGCCTATTCCATTCTATCCAAACACACACATTGATGTCCTTTAATAATCAATAGTGCTATCTTTTTTCTCTTTGCTCTTATTCTAGATCTTGCTATTAAGCAAATTTGTATGTTGCCCAAGTTATTTCCATTTATTTGTTCTGGTAAATATGTCCAAGAATCTGTCTTTATTTGCCTCAACAACATGGCTTTCCCAGCATGTCCAACAGATACAGGCATACAGTGTCTTTCCCCGGACACCCAGTAACAGGTGCAATTATGGTATGAGTATTTGCTCTTCCCAGGTGAGGTCTGTGACCTGGGCTCTGCTGAAATAAGAGAAGGAGGAACAAAGCCTTACAGAGAGCCTGTGATTTTCACCACCACATCTTCCTAAAACCTGGGAAACCCAATCAGGAGAACATATCTCAGGACCTCAGTCCCAGGCCAGCACCATCTCTAACTGTAGTTAAAGTAATTTGGTCATGGGGCACCTGGCTGGCTCGGTCAGTAGAACATGTGCCTCTTGATCTCAGGGTTGTAAGTTTGAACCCACCTTGGGTGCAGAGATTACTTAAAGATAAAATCTTAAAAAAAATAGTTTGGTCAATTTGAAAGCTATATATTCTGTCCACTAAATTATAACTTTTAGTTCGGAGTTAATCAGAGTCTGTAAGTGAGATGTAATTTCTTGTGTCCCTTAACTTCCCTTGTTCAAACCTACTTACTATCTATACATAAACTTTAAATAACATCTCTATAGTGTATAAGTTGCATAAGGCCACTGACAATATTTCTGAAGAACCTCGGCACATATCAGTAGGACTCAAGCAGTTCATATTTTTAGCATGATAGCAATGCATTGCCCACACATTTTAGATTAATAGCATTATTTTCTTCTCATGATAATAATAATGGGTAATGTATTGATATTGACAAGTACTGTTTATCAGGCACTGTGCTATGCACTTTATATAAATTATTGCTGTAAATTATCATTTTTTTCTTTTATTTGTTTATTTTGAGAGAGAGAGAGAGAGAGAGAGCATGTGTGCTTGAGCAGGGCAGGAGCAGAGGGAGAGAGAGAATCCTAAGTAGGCTTCACACTTAGTGCAAAGCCTGATGCAGGGCTCAGTCTCACAACCAGGAGATAATGACCTGAGCCGGAATCAAGGCTCGGACGGTAAACCAACTGAGCCACCCAGGCACCCCTAAATTGTCGATGTCAATAAAGAAAGACACTAAGAAAGAAGCTAACTAATTTGTCCTTACCTAGCAATAAGTGGTAGATGCAGAATTTGAACCTAGGTCTACCTTTTCTAAAGCCTGTGCTGTTTTTTTTTAATTTATTTTTTGTATTTGAGTATAGTTGACACACAATATCTATGCTGTTTCTATATCATTGGATCCTCTCTCCATGTTTCTGATTCCAGAATGATTTTCAGCAGAAACATAAATGATACTGTCTTTCGTTATTGTTTACTCTGGAATACCATAAAATAGTTTGGTAATATAAAATATATATAAGCTAAGTTTAATTCAATTAATTTGAAATTAAATTATAAAATAGCGTGTGCCTGATAGTTACACAAGATTAACATACTTTTTAGCCTCTTTTTGGTCTGATTCTAGTGTATATAATTACTGTTTGGAGAATTATTCTTTAACCAAAAGTGCAACCAAATTTATGTGTTAATCATGTTAGATGAGCATCATAAAGCATGTCAGTATGAGTGTTTGATCAGAACACAAAAAGCATTCTCGGGTGTAAAGGAAATATTATATGCTCTTATGAGCCTCCTTTGAACATATAGGTTCTACTCTGTCAGTACATCAGGACTTACTGGTAATATAATAATTTCCATTTCTGCATCATCCTATATATTTGGTATCTGCTACCAGAGTAATCTTTTATCTCTTCCCAGTGAATTATACAATTCTCCCCTGAGATCACCCTGTGATCACCATACTGCAATAGGACAGAAAGAGATGAGAATCCCGCCAGTAATATAAGTGAGGGGCTCCTGGGCTCTGTGTCCCCCATACCTGCCTCTTAGACTGTACCATCATCTAGAATTTGGTAGGAAAACAGCTTCAGCATAGCATCTAATGCTTATGTTCACATGTGGTTCTTTTGTAGTGTAATTGGACTCCCAGGAGAAGAAGACTGGCCCAGAGATGTCGCCCTTCCCAGACAGGCTTTTCACTCAAAATCTCCTCAACCAATTGAGAAGTTCGTAACAGATATTGATGAACAAGGCAAAGACCTACTCCTGGTAAGTTCATGCGGTGCAGAGTTGGTCTGCACTGGGCGGATCAGAGCCTTGCCCTGTCCACTGGGTGGTCTGCTAGGTGGTGGGCACAGTATCAGTTCAGCATCATGTGCCACAACCACACAGGGCCGAGGCCACAACCACACAGGGCCGAGGCCACAACCTCTCTCTGCAGCTTTCATTTCCACACCTGCAGCAGCTGGTGGCTTTTGATTCTGGAATGTCTTCATTTCCTATAGAAAGAGAAAGAGAAAGAGTCTGATCCACAAACTTTCAATCTGCCATCTTTAAATGTTCGTTTGAATGCAGCCTTTGAAGCCTCTCAAATTCATCTAGACATATGCTTCTAATAAGTATTGAATGTGCCATGCACATATAAAATACCTCACTGAAAATAAGGACTCGTGTTCAGCTTAAGATTCAGACTCGTAATATTTGGCCTTGTATGTAATTCCCTAACGTGGAGGACAGAAAAGTAGGTAGAGGAGTATACCTGTTGAGCTACTCTTGGTGTTCAGAACCCAGTGACTGATGAGTGTTTCCTTTACCTACTGAATAACAACCTATGATAGCTAGCCAAGAAAGTACTCCTAGACCTGGAGGAGCTAGTGCTCCCATTCTGTCAGTGTATTCTAAATTTCAAATATAGACCTAAGAGTCTATAGGTCTCAGTAGAAATGTTATACCTTAGCTCTGTGTGGACACAGCCATTGATTGGCATGTTTGCAGAGCCACGGATTCTCCCGGTGAAAGCCCTAAGTCCCATCTTCACCTGATGGGGGCTCATTTTCTGATGCTTACTCTACGGTTCCCTCCACTGCAGCATTATGGAGAAGGACAGCTATTTTCCCTCCCCACCGTTTATTTCTAAGACACTCACTGAGAACTTTGGCCCACATCCTTTGAAACAAATTCTTATTAGAAGGGAGAATATTCTCCTATACCAAAACTCACTATATATACACACTTGCTGGCTCACCTACTATTTAGGAAAATTTTTTCTTGGTTTCAATTAACAGACAAGTATTTGCATTACCTTAAGAAAAGGAGGTTTGATGGAATGTTTCATGTGGCCTGGAAGTGAAAAGCCATCCAGAGTGTAAATGCTCTCCCAGTCCTGCTAAGAGCATCACCTGCTCTTAGCAACTCTGCTTTTCTCTGCCCTGCAGGCCTTTTCTCCTCTTCATTATTTCTTTTCAGTTGTGCTGTCTGCTCCCCTTAACTTTGGCTGGCCCCTGACTATCAGAATTTCAGCTAACTCATGGATCCTTTCAGCTCTAACCCCCACCACTAACATTTGCTCTGTTAGTATTTCCTACATCAGATTCCTGAAAGGAAGAATGTGGCTGACACGCCTCACCTTTTTGCCAACCCATGATATGGGTTGCTGCCTAGGGCCTGCATTCCTGGTCCAGTCAGCTATGCTAGGAGGGAGGGAGAGATGATGTGTTATAAAATATGGCCACCATAGGCTTTCCTTTTCAGCAAGAACTCTGAATGAAATGCTCCTCTTAGAAGAAGATTCTGGACAGTCAGTCACAATGATAAGCAACTTTAGTAGTGAAGTATTCCACTTCTTCAGCTACTGGGACATCCAAAGACAACTCAGAGTCTCTCAACATCATTAGGAATCACCAAAAGGAACTTAAAATGTAAAGCTAGTGGACAGTGCCACATGCTCATTCATTCAGTGTCTCCACTGGTGGTGCTGGCTTTCAAAGTCAGACCACACACTAGTGCTGGACTAGAGAAGTAGCAGGAAACAAAGAAGAAAAAGGAACAAAGAAACTACCAAAGAGAGAAGGAAGAGGGTGGACAAGGAGTGTCAACAGAGATTAGAAAAAGCAAAGGAAGGGAATAAGAAGCAGATTCAGTGACCTCAGGACTAGAAGCAACTTAAGGACAAAACATAGTAATCCGAGGGCATTCAGGGAAAGGATAGCCCAAGACTTCAAAGCCTAGAACCCCCTGAAAGCTCTCACTGTTTCATGCTAGAGGGACAGAAGGTAGAACTGTTATAATGCAGAAGAAAGCAGGCTGTTCAGTACCAGATAGGCAGCTGAGATCCCGGCAGGACTTGTTGCCTCTATTGAAATTTATTCAGTAAGGAAGGAAAGTGAAGGGTATTTTAGGAAGTTGTTTTATTTAAGATACAACATTTAAAAGTTTAGCACTGTGAGAGTTGTCCTTTGTTTTATCTGAAATAAAGGCTGACTATATAATGCTCAGCCATGTATGAATGGATATATGCATTGACATTTATAAATGCTCTCACATACATATGTAAGTTGGGCATATTAATAAGACCATTCAGAGGAAAAATTATTTTTTAACAACCAGAACCTACCCATCTTTACAAGCTTTGTCCTCTCCATCGTGGTTAACTGGAGAGGCCACGTACTTATTTTCTTGCTGAAAAAAGTTTTAGAGTTTCTGCTAACTGCTTTCAGGGCCTAAGGTATATATTTGTGGGGGCTGGCGGAGGGGACGGTCCTTGGATTAGTCTACTTTTGCTGCATAACCAACAACCCCCCAGAAATCTCACTAGCGTACAACAGTAAACATTTATTTCTTGCTCATGGGTCTGCAGATGGATAGACAGCTCTGCTTTAGCCTATGGGTCAAGTACAGGTCTTCTCCATGTGTCTCATTCTAGGGCCCAGAACAAGAGGGGCTTTGGCTCCCCAAGGCCTGTTTTTCTCATAACAGATGTTATGATGCTCCCAGAAGGGCAAGCAGAAACACATGATGCCCCTGAAGGCCTAGGCTTGGAAGAGGCACCCTGCTACTTCTGTCCACATTCCATTGGCCAAAGCAAGTTACGTGGTCAAGGCCAACTCTAATAGAGGGAAGAACACTCCTCCCATGAAGGAAGGGTGGGAAGAAGGAGGCTATGTGCTGAAAAATGATCCAGTCCATCATAGTATTCAACCCTTACTAAATAGCAATCCCAGAAGCTAATTTTATAAGACAGTTATTTGGCAAGTAAATTAGATTTTCTTAGAGAAATAATATTCTTACAGAAGATTTTGGATTAATTCTCAAGTCATCCAAATTGCTCTGTTGAAGTAGAGCAATGATAGAACTTAGCCACCATTTCTATGTTCTGTAGAACATAAAGGATTAAGACTTCCAACTGGAGATTCTCACACACTTCCACATTAGGCTAAGGATTTCTCCTTCTCTCCACCGTCTTCCCAGCTCTAAGCCATCAAGATAGCTGTGCGGACAGGCTTCCTCCGAGACAGTCCTCTAGGGACATGTCTCTCTATCTTGAACATACTCCCACATTTTTTTTTCTTCTTTCCTATGTCCTAGGGATTACATTGGCTGCTTCTTTCTCTAATGCCGCTACCTAATTTTCTCCTTCCTAGACTCTGGGAAGAGAGAACCCAGGCTTAAGAGTTTTGCCCCTGCTCTTCTGTCCTTACAGAATTCAGCCCATGCAAAGCTTTTCTCACAATGTTTATTGCTGTTAGGGAGAGTAGAACCATTCTGCCACCAAGCTCCCTCATCTGCTTGCCTTTTGGCTCTTTGGTTTTCAGGAGACACTCTGAGAAACTGGCATCCATGGACTGGTGGGGAGTTCAGGATAAATAAGATTTCAGGGGACCCAAATTTGCCTGGAATTATATATAGAGTTTTCTATTTGTGAGTGTTTTTCTAGGTCAGTAGCATTCAACAGAGTGTTAAAGCGTCCCTAATCGTCAAGATCTGATGGAGACTTTGAGGTCCTTGAGGGCAAAAACCCAGATTAAATGGAAGTCAGCATAACCATGATAATGTTAAGTCTTCAGATTACATAGAGGACTGAAATTCATAGACGTGTCAGATACCCAGCTCACTAAAGTGGACACTGCATCACAAAGACGGAGAAGCTGGTAGAGTTTCTCTCCTACTTGTGTGTTCCTGGGCGATGGATAGGTCTTACTCATCCTCCACTAGTGCTTACCACCTGCTAGTCACTCTGGAGGTGTTGGTGGAAGGACAGGAGGAGGAAGTGAAGAACAGGATTACCTGGGGTTGGTGTGGAAATGGAACTAAGATTAGGGAAGCATTCTGTCTAATTGATTATGAATTGTCAGTTTGAGAATGGAGATTGCTGCCCCAGAGGTTCACCATCCCCCCCCCCCCGCCAACCCTTTCACCTTCTACCTACACTTGAGTTGACAGCCTGGAATAGAGTTTAGTACCAGAACTGAACCTAATGGACATTGCTGCTGCCCATGAGGCACCTAGACATGCACCAGAGGAAGGAATCATTTCCTCTGGATGGTGCAGCCCTGGGCCAGAGTGCACAACTTGCTAGCAGGTCAGGGTAAGTTGGGCCTAGGTTTTAGCCCTTACTTGCCCTCCTTAATAGAGAAAACCTTTATTTCCTGCTTTAAAATGTATTTCCTTTTTTTGGTTTTCTTGTTATTTTGTTTTGCTTTTGATATTAGAAATATGTCAGAAACAAGGGCGCCTGGGTAGCTCAGTTGGTTAAGCATCCGACTTCAGCTCAGGTCATGATCTCCCAGTTCGTGAGTTTGAGCCCCGCGTCAGGCTCTGTGCTGACAGCTCCGAGCCTGGAGCCTGCTTCAGATTCTGTGTCTCCCTCTCTCTCTGCCCCTCCCCCACTTATGCTCTGTCTCTCTCCGTCTCTCAAAAATAAATAAACGTTGAAAAAAAAATACGTCAGAAGTTGTTACTGTAGTTTAATAATTACCCTCTTACCCCTAAACAAGACAACTCCGTTCCATTCCTGACTCATCAACAAACCTTGGGGAAGAGTAAAAAGTTAGGGTGACATCTCTGACTACAGCACTAAGTTTTCTAGCATTGGAAAAATCACTACCTAGGGGTTCCTGGGTGGCTCAGTCAGTTAAGCGTCCAACGTTGGCTCAGGTCGCCCCCTCATCAGGCTCTCTGCTGTCAGCACAGAGCCCGCTTCGGGTCCTCTGTCCCCCTCTCTGTTTGCCCCTCCTCTTCTTGTGCTCCCTCTATCTCAAAATTAAACTTAAAGAAAGAAAAATCACTACTAAATAAAGTTATATACATACTATGATAATACTAATAATATCTTTTAAAGGACCTGGGATAGGTAGAAGAGAAAGCCTGGGGAGGTAAAAGTACACAGGCAACCCAAAAGCTATTGCTTTTTCCTGAAGGGCAGTTTATACATTGAGGACATATATAAGATAAGATATATATAAGACTGTCTACATTTTATTTAGTGTCCCATGAAGTAGATACTCATTCTGATTCTAGACACACTTAATTCATGGCAGTGAACAAATGGATAACTGTGTAAACACATTATTTAAATGGACATGTTTTATGTCAGTTATTTTTTTTCTTTATCACAGAAGTGCCTAACCTTTAATCCGGCCAAAAGAATATCTGCCTACAGTGCCCTGTCTCACCCCTACTTCCATGATCTGGAGAGGTGCAAGGAGAATCTGGATTCCCGTCTGCCTCCCAGCCAGAACAGCTCAGAGATGAATACAGCCTGAGGTCCCGACGGCCATCTTGAGCTGATCAGCGGGAGAACACCCCTGGGGGCTGATGGGCCCCCCCTGAGTAAGCCCCGCAGAGCCACTGAGGATCACTGGCTGGGGACCTTCTAGTTGCCGTCGTCTGGACGGGCTCTGCTTCTCCATGGAAACCGCCTAGTTTACTGTTTTGAAATCAATGCAAGAGCGATTGCAGCTTTATGTTCATTCGTTTGTTTGTTTGTTTGTTTGTCTGTTTGTTTGTTTCAAGAACCTGGAAAAATTCCAGAAGAGAAGCTGCTGACCAATTGTGCTGCCATTTCATTTTTCTAATCTTGAATGCTGCCAGTGTGGAGTGAGCAATCCAGGCACAGCTGAGTTATGATGTAATCTCTCTGCAGCTGCCTGAGCCTGCTTTGGTACTTTTGAGTGAGAGTGTGCACGCGCGTGTGCATGCGCATGCATGCGTGCGTATGTGTGTGCGGGAGATTCTTGATTTCTTAAAGTGTTACTTTCTGTAAACAACAAGAATAATTGAATTTTAAAGACTCAAAGTGACCTATAAATAACAGGTGTCTATTGACTAAAGGTGATTTACCAGAATGGGCTTCTCAAATTACACAGTTGAACCTATGTCCTCAGAATTTCTTTTATGGCCAAAAACAGTAAATTTGTTAGAAGTAAAACATTCACTATCTAGATGAAGTTTTATACACACAACAAAAAGAAAAAAAATGCTAGTATCTTTTAAGAGACCTGTTTTTTAAAGCATACACTCTCTTTACTCTTGATAAAAGCTGAAAATTACTCACTGTAAGTCCATTTTAACCTGTATTATATGCTTTGTTATTTCTTTTGAAAAACACCCTATAAGCTTTTTCTTACTTGCTATAGATTTAGGGAGTGTACCTCAAATAGGTAAAATGGTCAAAAAAAAAAAAAAAACAATTAGAGAAAGCCTTTATTTCCTGATTTGAAATCTGTTTCCTTTTTGGATTCTGTTGTTACTTTATTTTGTTTTTTTGATTTTAGGAATTTGTCAGAAACTGTTTCCTGTTTTGACTCAGAGAATAGCTTTCTCTGACGAGACAGGAATACCATTTAAGTTTTCCCTATTACACTGTACTTTTTCTGCCATGCACTGCCTTGTTTGCAGAGTTTCCATCTTATCTCCTAGGGCCTCTAGTATATATTACTACCATTACATAACTAATAACAGATTGTTTAAGCCGTTCCCATGCACCTCCTGCTTGCTTTCTTTCAGTGAACCTTTTGTAAATAGTTAGATTCAGATTGTGGCTTAATGGATCCAATTTTTCAGCCCTAACAGGGTCCCCTAGGCTCTCACTCCAGTGTGATCTTCCCAGCCAGCATTTGTTGTTGTTCCCTAGCCAGTGAGTGGAGGATTGGCTCTTCTCTATCACCAGCACATAGATTGCCTTAAACTGTTACTTAGTGTTTTACAATTTTTTTAGAAGATGTCCGTGTAGAATCGGAGAGAATGTCTTTAACTATTTTTTTTTAGACGTATATATTTACCCTATAAAATGATCTTTTCTCCATCTCCCAGGCTGTGCTTATTTCCAGTGCCTGTGCATACTCCCTCTCCGTGCAGAGCCAGCCTGACCTGGGCATTGTGAACAGCTTTACTTTTTCTCTCGCCATTTTCTCTACCGTTCTTTATATTTCATGTCATCTCTGCCTTATGTGTGGTTAGTACTCAGTTAGCTCAAGTAACCCGAAGACGCAGAGATGAAGTATCCTTTTGGAAGTTTAGCTGTCTTTGCTCTCTGACTCATGTTTTGAGTACATGCAACAGATAGGCTATGTTTAGAGTTAGGGTTGTCAAAGAATGAACATCGCTTCACTCAGTAGAAAATGTTCCAGTTGATGTTTATATATTGTCTAGCCTTACTGAATTCTTCACAGCTTAATATTCTATACTACCATGATGAACAAGGGAAAAATTAAGACTTTTCTCCTTGAAAGCTTTTTGGGTTGGAAATTACTCTTTTTTTAATATGTATATTGTTTAACATTTTTCTAATTCAGTAACTTGAAGAGCAGGAAAATTGGTCTAAAGCTAGATATGAATGAGAAGATGGGCCACAAGAATGTTTGATGCTTTCTTCCTTGTTGACAATATTGCTTATGTTTTGTCATCACTGTAAATGCTTGAGATATAATGAATCCATAGCAGTCGGGGCAATGTCTCCCCTGGAAAAGTGATTTCTGCCTTTCCTTTGAAGACATTTTTTGCTGGGCCCTAGAAATTCAATTTTAAAACTCAATATAAGTACTGATTTCATCATGTGCTTTCTGGTTAGTATCCATGGCTAGAGTGAACATAAGTTGAGTTTCTGCTTTTTTCAGGTTTTCAGAAGTTCTCTCAAGAAAAATGCAGCCGTTCTGAACTGGAATTTTTCAGCATTCTTGGGAATTCTAAACAAGCAGAGAGCTCCACTTTATTTCTAGCATATACTTTTGGTTCATTTCTCAGTAGTGTTTATGAAGAAAACTTAAAGCACAAACATTTTGGCATGAGATTCATTAGATGCTTGGCAAATTATCCCCTGAGAGGCAGAAGGAGAGGGTATCTGGCCTCTCTGACCCCAGCTCTTCCATCTGTGTGGTTCTTGCAGTTGAGTAATTACCCTCGTTTTATGTCTTTTACATCCAGGCTCACCAGTTCTGATATCCAGATGCCACACGAGCCCCCTTCCCATTAGGGCACTTTGAAGCATATAGCAGCATAGGAATTTACTGAATACAGCTTATTCTTCTGTGACATATGGTTTCAAACGTCTTTGCCAAAAGCCAAGCAGTGGTCAGCTAAAAAAGTCATACTGCCCCAGGGATATACTGAAGCAGCTTATATCAATAAAAATACGGTGTCAGATTCAAAATCACATTTATATTCACATTTGAGGGCTGGTGCTAGAATGTGCCTCATAGTTTCTATATGATAATTGTTCTCTTAGGGCCCAGGCATTGTGGGAACCATAGTGCATGGTGAAGTTGTAACAATCCCACTTAAGAATAAGAGAGAAACCTGTCCATTTCAGCATTATAAGCTATCATGTGGCAAAGGTAATAAAGCCCTAATCTTACAAACTTAAAAACACAATACCCAGTGCATTGGCACCTCCCACTTTGTCTCTCCTTGAAAGTAGATAAGAACCCAAGAAACAGAACCTGTTTTAAACAAGACTTCGGAGCCATTTCATCCCTCTGTATTCTCATGATTTTCTCTCAGGAATCACACACTAGGAATGGCATACTTTTCATTTAGCCCAAGGTGTCTTACTAAAATAAAAATAGTTCAAAATATTTACCTAAGAATAGAATCTCAGCCATTTAGTTTTAAGTAAAAATGAAAATTTCAGAATGCATGGGATGTTAATATCTTAAAGAAAATGTACACCTTTCAATAGAAATTTATCATTTGACTCCAGAACGCAGTACTGTCCATCTTGATGGGGGGGGGGGGTGGGAAACAACCAAATAGTACCAAATATTTTGAATCTTAAATTATGTATTTAAATTTAGCTTTTAACTATATGCCTCTTAAGGTCAGTAATGGCAGTCCTCATGCCATTATGGAAATTAAAATCATGTAAGCTTCCTAATATCACAAACATATTAAAATTCTTCTTTCCAAAGAATTGCTTTTAAGTGACAACTTGGCTATTTTTATGATAAGCACAGAAGAGAGTGTCTCACATTTTCCAAAAGCAGGCTTTTGTTGCATAGTCAGGTCTAGGAAAGAGTAATATTAAAAGTTAATAAGCTGCTGTAATTACTTAATTGTGTTAGTACAGTAACTATAGAATATTCACCCTGGAAAGAAAATGTTGAGACATTATAAGTTCTTAGGTATTGACAAAATTCAAAAGAATGCATGTTTTACATTGTGACACATAAAAACAGTGCCTTTATTTTAAAAAATAAAGATGGTAGCATGATTTCTAAATCTTTAAAAGGCATAAAATAATGGACAATGGATAGAGGAAATTCTAGAGAAAATGAAGGTATTCAAAGAAGGATAGTTTCAAAGTTAGATATATTTTGAAGGATAAATATTTATTAGCAAATATATTGTAAGAATTTCTATTAAAGTCATCCGGCAACTATGAAGTTGATAACGTTCCAAAACATGTTTTATGGAAAAGCCTTTCCAAGCAGTTACCATTTCAAAGGGTGACCTGAGCAAACTACCATACTCCTTACTTCGTGGGAAGAAGCAGCCATGTGAAACTAACGCTTGTTATGCAAGCCTAAGAATGTTCACTGTAAATAATAATAATAATAAATTTTAAAAAGGCACATATTTCCTGTGCCACCAAGATTTTTTGAAAACTGGTAAAACCCAAATCCTTGATCATATGCACTTGATACATTCAGATGTATGATATGGAACATAGCTACATGTTTCCACGGTAGAAAAACTTACTGAGACTGCAAAAGCCTATCACGCAATAGAAGTCCCCAGGTAATTAGTAGTGGTGTTCTCTTCAAAAGCATACGAAAATAGCATTTTCATTTCTTATTAATGCAATTTTCAACCTAGTGGTGTTACATACCTATATCTCAAGCATTTCTGACTTGTACTTTTTCAGAAAATAAGCCACAATATTCCTTTGGCCTTTTCTATCTTCTGACCTTTGTAAACAACAGAAATGTAGAAAGAGGAGGGGTCTGATTTTTTAAATGTTTTTTTTCCTCAGTTTGTTTGTTTGTTTTAATGACGTACGAATCAGCTCTTCAAAATGTTTTGTTTCTTAGCATTCCCAGGGAGTTGAGATAAATGAATGAACTTCCATCAACATATTTATGTTTCCTTGATACTGGTGCTCTGGCTGTCAAGAAGAAAACAAGAGCCTCTTGAAAACTAATACAGGCTTTTTTCAATCATCTATTTAAATATTGTTACAGCAGTTTGAAGGTTATATGGTAGGAAAGTGAGATGATTTTTCTTGGAAACCTCTATTTTAAAATTCACACTGTCCTAAGACATGGGCTTTCTTCTTTTATTCCAGTATTTTTCACAAGGTGGCACTTTGGGGCTGGGGGCCTGGGGGTGGGGGTGGGGGCTAGGGAGGGGGAAATCTGAGCAAAGCTAAAGAGGTACTTCTAAAATCTTCATTCTAACCTTGTTTTTCTGCACATATTTTACTCTTGCTTAGCACTTGTTTGTCAGGATGATGAACAGTGTTCGTAACATTCTAGAACTTAAATATTTTAGTTGTTAGCTAGGTTCTGAATGATGATCTGCAGGGAAGTTGTTCTTGAGAATGGATAATATACCCATTTTGATCATTTAAGTGCATCAAGAGAGCCTAGTCATCCATTTTTTCAAGAAGCATTTTTTTAAGGTATTTAATTACCTTACTTTTATAGGTGCAGAAGTTACAAGGATGTACAGGCTTATTAGCTAAAAGGCAACACTCATCTGTGAGCAGGGTAGTTTTGTTAGGAATGTAAAACTCCTCCAGTGGCCTCAGCCAAAAACACCTATGCCCACTGTCTGCTGTTCTCATATTTCCTACCATGATGGTCTTTAAACACTGATTAAAATTTTAAATCCTAATTTAAAGATCAGATGAGCAAAGAAGTAACATCAGTATATAAGTACACAAAACTATTTTTTTTCTAAAGAATTGCCATGCTGAAATACAGCCCTTAAATGCTAAAAGACCTGGTAATTTTTTTTTTACATTTATGTAATCACAAGTGTAAATTCACAAGAAATTCTAATTTTTTAAAAGTCCTGTCCAAGCATGTGAGCATAATAACCTAGGAATATATTTACATAAATCTTTAATTTCTCCATTAGTGAAATTCTTTGGCAACTACATACACACACACACACACACACACACACACACACACACACACACTCCTATGTTTTAATTCACAGGTCTGCTCAGAGACGCATTACCCCCAGATGATTTTAGTTAGTTTTAGAAATCCTTTTCCTCAATAAGTGTCACAGAAATTTAGGAGGAAGGAAATAGTACTTTTCAGAGTTTCCTTATTAGCACGGCATAACAAGGCAGTTTATTCCTTCTGAGTGGCAGAAACTCAATCCTGCCTGCCTAACTTTCCTGCAGAGTAGCGGGCAGGCGAGTCTCACTAATTCATACTGAATCAAAATGGGGCTGTCACCCTAGGGGCTGTCAAAAGCTCTTCGGGAACCCAGCCTCGTCCCTCTGCTCAGAATCCCACTGAAGTAGATTCCAATTTAAGCCCCTAAATGGAAGGCCGAATTCCAACCTCGAGTCTGTTGTCAGTTGGGCCAGTCTGAACTCTATTTGCTCGCGGTGAACACTTGACGCCCACCTGAAAACCCTCTGGGAGCGCTGCGCCGTCACTCCGCCCCTTTGGCCGCAGAGAGGCAGTGGGCGGAGCTGGCTGGGTCCCGCTCGCCGCTCACCTGTTCGTGCCTGAGATGACGTACAGACCCAGAGGGCTACTGTCCGAGGTCCATGTGCCCTGCTGCTGTTTCAGAAGCACCTGTTCTGCCGTCTTAGGAAATAGAATGCCCCTAGAAGCAAACGGGTGTCTTCTGTGCATAAGTAAGTACAACACAATTCTTCGAAAGTTCGGGTATAAAGAGATGCTGGTCTGTATGAAACGTCTACCAGGCATCTCTCAAGCTCTAAGCTCAGCTTTTTTTTTTTTTTGTTTGTTTGTTTTAAAGAGAAGATGTATAATTACAGGAAAGATTTTTTATTTTTTTATTTTCTATCATTCTACATATACGATGGCAAAAGATAATGCGTGGAAGAGTTTTGTTTTGAAAATGTGTTTATTTTCTGCTTAGGCAAAAGCTCCTAACTCTTTCGTTTCTGATCTCTTCTTTTGTTTTTGTCGAATAGTTAAAGGTATGTAAGCAAATTATCTCATGTAGTGTAGGGGATTTTCCTGTTTGGAGGAAACTTTTGTGTGAATTGTTTTGTCAAGCAAATAATCAACCCCTTCTCTACTTGAGGAGTTTGAATTGTCACATACAGGTTTCCTTAAAGGGGGCACATAACTGTACATATTGCTATAAAGAACTGTGACCGTAGCACTAATGAGCAAGCATAGAGCCCCACACAGTTCATTTAATTTCTAACGCTCTGTGGTTTCTGGCCAAATTCTGTTGACATGCTTAGGTTACGGTCCTGAAGATACCCTTTGTACCCTTAACTTGAAGTTTTCTACTCTTAAGTAATTGAGATGCAATAATATGTATTAGCTAGCAATATTTCTGTGATCACCAGCAACTCCTGATTTAACCTAGAAGTCTCTGAATAATTAAAATAAATCCCAGCAGTAATACATTTCTTGAACCACCCTCCCCCAGGTGCATTATATAGCTTATCATCTTGGTCCTGTGTTTGCAACAATGTATACGTGAATATTAGAGTTCCTCACTTAACTTTGTATTCATGTGTTTTCCTATGACCAGTAATAAATATATTAGTTAGTACATGGAATAAATAGCAGCAACGACACCTAGAATCAGCACTTAACAAGGTGGGGAATTTCTATTTCAAGTTGTTCTGCATTTGCGTAAATTATTTCTGTTATTATTCATGTATGTTATTTATTTCTGAATCACACTAGTCCTGTGAAAGTGCGCCTTAAAGGAGATGGCATTAGGATTTGCATTTAATGTTCATTACCATGGTCTTGATGGAGCTAAGTAAATTAAAATTAGACTAAGCCCCGAAATAAGCTGCATGCATTTTAACATGATTAGTAGAACTTAAGTTTGTAGGTGTGGTATTTTCGTATCTAGGTGTTTTATCATTATGTAAAGGAATTCAAGTGGAGGACTTTGTAGCTTTTCTTTTGTCAAATATGCGTATAGTATAGTGTGAAGATACAGCAAAAATTAAAACTTGAGATACAAAGCATCAGATACTGCCTTAATTTAGGGACTCTGCCAGATGGCCATCAGAGTAGAGGCCAGGCAGAGACAGGGGCTTGGGTGGTGCCTCCTCTTACCTGGCCTCGAGAAGAAGCTTCCCCCTGATATCTGGTGCCCTTCTGGTATCGTGTGCCGTAGTGGGAACAGGTGGTACTGTTGCAAGAACAGCGTGAGAATTTTCTGTAGAAGTAAACTGTCAGCTTGTGCCTTGAGGCTTCCAGAATGTGTCGGATGGAGAAGTTCAAGTTTCTGTGCTTCAAGCACCTTGGTTTTGTACAGAAGCGATTCACTCTGGTCATAAAAGCAAGGACTACATGTACAGTAGTCAACAATGGATTTTAACAACCGACAGTCCCCAGCACCTCAGAAGCATGTTGCATTTCTGGTATTTTAGGTTTTGATCTGAAGGTTAATCGGCAAGTGTCTGGTATAGAAGAACAGTAGGTGTTAAGAAAAGCACAATATCGGTTCCCGTAGAAATTAGAACTAGAGGGTTTATAGGATTATCATGTCAGAGATGTCTAAATGCATGTTTTCACTGTAAAATGTAGTAGCATAGTGTCTTTGCATTCCCATAGGGCCTAGTTAAAGCTTTTATTCGAGGTTTTCAGCAAAGCTGTCATACCCAGTGAGCTTTTTCTTTTCTTTTTTCTTTTGTTTTTTTTGTTTTTTTTTTGGGGGGGACTTATAACAGAAACTGTGTTAAACGTAGGGAAAAAATGTTAATTTGGACACTTGACTTGTTGGTTTCTGTGTTTAAAGTCACGGTTCTGGAGATGTAGAGATTGTGCATGTGCATGTGCACGTCCGATACTAATCTAGGCTGTGTGAACCAGCCCAGGATAACCGATGTCCTCCCAGGCCCTGCATCCTTCCTCCCTCCCTCCCACTGCTCCCTTCCCCTGACCCGTCCAGGCCTGTCTGCATGGTGCTCTTTATTCTCTTCGGCCACTCTCTGGGCATCAGGGACATGACAAGAGAGATGCTTTAGGCATCACGGGTGTGCCTGCCCAGGCTTGGCCACCACTTTTACTTGACCTTTGGCTGGGCACAGAGTGTGCTCACAACACCAATCACAGATACCCTCTAGCATGTTTGTATGCATCTTGATTTCCAAACCAAGTCCTCTACAGAGCATTCAGTTTTGGCTGTGGTACAAAGAGAAAAACTAAACAAGACTATAAGCCACATTCCAGGCTGCTGTTTTCTATCCATCTACAGGCCATACTTTTACTGTATTTCTTCATACTTGAAACTCATTCTGCTATTTTGATATCAGGGTACAGACTTACAAGGGTGCATGTTCCTTAAAGGTGCAAAATTACTCTCATTCCATTTGCTCATGTTGCTACAGAATGCTGTTTTGGTGCTTTGAGTTGAGCATGTCAAAGAAGCAGTGTGGAAATTCACTGCCTGGAACACAGTCTTACAAGAATGTTGGCAGATGGCTTGGTGTTAGGTACTGCTTCTGCTCTTTTCTCTGTACACAAGGTTGAAAGTTACCACACTGGCCTGTCAGGTTCACCTGGGTATCCTTTCTCACAGAGCACAGAAACCCTGTGCTCTCCCCAAATGTGGGTGCGGTGCAGCTCTCTGAAAGCAGGGACCTTTCTACATACCAGATAATTTAGCCCGCAAAGAAAAATGGCTGTGGGTGTAGACAGGGGCAGGATGGGAAAGGCCCTCTCACTCTAGCGACCATCCCTCCATTCCGTACAGAAAGCTCTCCTGGGGCAATAAAAGAAAGAAAGAAAGAAAGAAAGAAAGAAAGAAAGAAAGAAAGAAAGAAAGAAAAGAAAAAGTGAAAGAAAGAAAGCTTATCTGTTAAGATACCCCCTTCATAGCATCCTGAGCTAAATGATCTCGCTTCTTTCCCTTTAGGTAGTTTGAAAAGACAGGTCAGTTTATCTAGACTATTCCTACCTGAAGAGGAAAATAGAAAAGTAGATTGTTTGTATCATGTAAACTATGTAATCCAAGGACTGCCAAAACTAACATCAAATCCCCCATCACTAGAAATCTGTTTAAGTAGCTCAAGTAAAAGATGCTTTATGACTGGGACTGCCTGAGGTCAGAGGCAGCCATTCTAGCATGCGCCGTACTCTGAGACTTATTTGGAGAGAGAGAACTGCCCGTGCTGACGCTGTTACTGTGGCTAAGGTAGCATGTCAGAAAATTCAGAGGGTTGCAGATCACAGATCCTTTGGAAACTGGATGTCTTACCGGGTGCTAGAATGCAAATTTAGGTATTTATTGTCAGATAATGGAATTCATTGTTTTATAAGAATTAGTGTTGAAACGTCACTGTCCAGTTCATTGTTTTCACTTATTCACAAGCGAAATTGAAGCAAAAAGAGCAAATGGTTTGTATATTTGTCATACCTTTTGTATTTCTTACAATAAAAATATTGGTAGCAAATAAAAATAATAAAAAACCCAACAATCTTAGACTGCTTTCTTGGAGACGAATTACTATCCTAGCTATTTTTCTTTTTACTTAACATAAAATGAATATAATTACGGTGAGTAAAGTAAGTTATAATTAAATAGCACATTTTAGCATGATGTTTTCAACTTTTGTTACAAGAGACTCCTTTTCGGGCTTCAGATGTGTTTAAAAACTAAATAGCAGCTCATTGAGCTTAAAGTTTCAGTAACAAATGTTTAATTAGCTCTTACTAGTTGACATGCTAAACTCTGACAACTCAAAAGTAAGACATGGCAGTCCTTTCCAAAGCTTACAGATGGGGAATGTGAAAAGGTTTGTATGACCAACTGCTGATAATCTGGAGATGAGCAGAGTTTTCCCACTGGAAATGATGCTTGAGTGGACTCAAAACCAAAAGTCAAGGTCTGCCAAGCATACAAGCAGAAATACTTTGCATTTGTAAAGGCATGCAATTATGAAAGAGGGAGCAGGAAGATTGGTGAGGCCACCCTGGGGGCAGTGGCTGTTAACATCTGGTTCATAACCTACAGAAAGACCTATAATCTCACAGCATGATCTATTATACACACATGTGCACAGATCCACACATACATGTACTGGAAAGTTACATTTCACAAAATGATGCTGGGTGCCCCACGTGTTCTCTTTTCTATTTTGTTATTCTCCACTCTGAAAATACTGGTGGCAACTCACTAAACTGATCCCATAACCCCGCTAATAGGCCATGACTTACAGTTTGAAAACAGTAAGGGGGGATGGGTATATGCAGGAATCTGGAGGTGATGTCGAGAAGGGTTTAATATGCCATATAAAGGAATTTGGAACCACCAAAGGGTGTTAAAGAGGAAGACAATTTCTGTTAATGTGTGCCTCTTGTTCGACTGCTTATATACAGAGTGACAGATGAAGCAGCTGCTGAGTTATTAACACAGCAAATCAGAAGTGTTGCTTTCTCATTCATTCTCTTCATGTATGATATCAGGGTTTTTTTTCTATAATTTATTTGTTTAATAATTTGCATCCAAGTTAGTTAGCACATGGTGCAACAATGATTTCAGGAGTAGATTCCTTAAGCCCCTTACCCATTTAGCCCATCCCCCTTCCCACAACGCCTCCAGCAACCCTCTGTTCTCTGTGTTTAAGAGTCTCTTATGTTTTGTCCCCCTCCCTGTTTTTATATTATTTTTGCTTCCCTTCCCTTCCGATCATCTGTTTTGTATCTTAAAGTCCTCATATATGTGAAGTCATATGATATTTGTCTTTCTCTGACTGACTAATTTTGCTTAACATGATATCCTCTAGTTCCATCCACATAGTTGCAAACAGCAAGATTTCATTCTTTTTGATTGCCGAGTAACACTCCATTGTATATATATATATCTTCTTCATCCATTCGTCCATCGATGGACATATGGACATTTGGGCTCTTTCCATTCTTTGGCTATTGTTGATAGTGCTGCTATAAACATTGGGGTGCATGTGTCCCTTCAAAACAACACACCTGTATACCTTGGATACATATCTAGTAATGTAATTGCTGGGTCGTAAGGTAGTTCTATTTTTAATTTTTTGAGGAAACTCCATACTGTTTTCCAGAGTGGCTGCACCAGTTTGCATTCCTACCAGCAGTGCAAAAGAGATCCTCTTTCTCCGCATCCTCGCCAACATCTGTTGTTGCCTGAGTTGTTAATGTTAGCCATGTTGACAGGTGTGAGGTGGTATCTCCTTGTGGTTTTGATTTGTATTTCCCTGATGATGAGTGACGTTGAGCATTTTTTCATGTGTCGGTTAGCCATCTGGATGTCTTTGGAAAAGTGTCTATTCATGTCTTTTTTCCATTTCTTCACTGGATTATTTGTTTTTTGGGTGTTGAGTCTAACCCTTTATCTGACATGTCATTTGCAAATATCTTCTCCCACTCTGTTGTTTGCCTTTTAGTTTTGCTGATTGTTTCCTTTGCTGTGCAGAAGATTTTACTTTGCTGAGGTCCCAATTGCTCATTTTTGCTTTTGTTTCCCTTGCCTCTGGAGACATGTTGAGTAAGAAGTTGCTGCGGCCAAGGTCAAAGAGGTTTTTGCCTGCTTTCTCCTCAAGGATTTTGATGGCTTCCTGTCTTAGGTTTAGGTCTTTCATCCATTTTGACTTTATTTTTGTGTATGGTGTAAGAAAGTGGTCCAGGTTCATTTTTCTGCATGTTGCTGTCCATTTTTCCCAGCATCATTTGCTGAAGAGACTGTCTTTGTTCCATTGGATATCCTTTCCTGCTTTGTCAAAGACTAGTTGGCCATACATTTGTGGGTCCATTTCCGGGTTCTCTATTCTGTTCTATTGATCTGAGTGTCTGTTTTTGTGCCAGTACCATACTGTCTGGATGATTACAGCTTTGTAATACAGCTTGAAGTCCGGGATTGTTGATGCTTCCTGCTTTGGTTTTCTTTTTCAAGATTGCTTTGGCTATTCGGGGTCTTTTCTGGTTCCATACAAATTTTAGGATTGTTTGTCCTAGCTCTGTGAAGAATGCTGGTGTTATTGCGATAGGGATTGCATGGAATATGTAGATTGCTTTGGGTAGTATTGACATTTTAGCCATATTTTTTCTTCCTATCCAGGAGCATGGAATATTTTTCCTTTTGTGTGTGTGTGTGTGTGTGTGTGTGTGTGTCTTCTTCTATTTCTTTCATAAGCTTTCTATAGTTTTCAGTGTATAGATTTTTCACCTCTTTGGTTAGATCTATTCCTAGGTATTTTATGGTTTTTGCTGCAATTGTAAATGGGATTGATTCCTTGATTTCTCTTTCTGTTGCTTCATTATTGGTGTATAGGAATGCAACTGATTTTTGTGCATTGATTTTATATCCTGCAACTTTACTGATTATGGATCAGTTCTAGCAGTTTTTTGGTGGGATCTTTTGAGTTTTCCATATAGAGTATCATGTCATCTGCAAAGAGTGAAAGTTTGACCTCCTCCTGGCCAATTTGGATGCCTTTTATTTCTTTGTGTTGTCTGCAGAGGCTAAGACTTCCCATACTATGTTGAATAACAGTGGCAAAAGTGGACATCCCTGTCTTGTTCCTGACCTTAGGGGGAAAGCTCTGTTTTTCCCCATTGAGGATGATATTAGTGGTGGGTCTTTCATATATGGCTTTTATGATCTCAAGGTATGATCCTTCTATCCCTACTTTCTTGAGGGTTTTTATCAAGAAAGGATGGTGTATTTTGTCACATGCTTTCTCTGCATCTATTGAGAGGATCACGTGGTTCTTGTCCTTTCTTTTATTGATGTGATGTATCACACTGATTGTTTTGTGGATATTGAACCAGCCCTGCATCCCAGGTGTAAATCCCACTTGGTTGTGGTGAATAATGTTTTTAATGTATTGTTGGATCCAGTTGGCTAGTATCTTGTTGAGGATTTTTGCATCCATGTTCATCAGGGAAATCGGTCTACAGTTCTCCTTTTTAGTAGGGTCTTTGTCTGGTTTTGGAATCAAAGTAATGCTGGCTTCATACAGTTTAGAAGTTTTCCTTCCATTTCTACTTTTTGGAAAAGCTTCAAGAGAATAGGTGTTAACTCTTCTTTAAATATTTGGTAGAATTCCCCTGGAAAGCCATCTGGTCGTGGACTCTTGTTTTTTGGGAGATTTCTTTACTGGTTATGGGTTGATATCAGGTATTTTTAAAGTAGTCCTCCAGAATTCCCTGGGAGCTTTCAGTAGGACTTGCCTTAATTTTGTGCAACAGGTCCTGAATTGCATCTAAATTTTAAAAATTTATATGAAATATTCGGGAGGGATCATACAGAAAGTCAAGAATATGGCCTTTATTGAAAAATTGAAAGTTTGGGGTGCCAAGGTGGCTCAGTTGGTTGAGTGTCTGACTTCAGCTCAGGTCATGATCTCACGGTTTGTAGGTTCGAGCCCGGTGTCAGGCTCTGTGCTGACAGCTAAAAGCCTGGAACCTGCTTCGGACTCTGGGTCTTCCTCTCTCTCTTTGCCCCATCCCCACTTGTGCTCACTCTCTCTCAAAAATAAATAAATATAATTTTACAAAATTGAAAGATTGTACTTTAAGAAGTCACTCATATATGTTTCCACAAACTGTGGGCATCAACAACCAGGTTTGACTGAACCATTTTCTTCAAAAGCAGCACACAGAGAGATCCTTCGGTTGAGCTCTAGTTATCTCTGCTGTGCTCACTTAGAATTTCATTTTATAAAAAGCCCAAAGGCCTTTGCCACTGATTTTTGCCCTTTGAAGCGTCAGCCTAGTTTACTGCTATCTAGGGAAGAACTCCCAGCAGGGATGGGCCCCAGGAGATCACACTTGTTCTGCAAATCCCCCCTTTCCTGGATGGAGCAGATTGGGGAACCATAGCATCCCAGGGGATATGGGACCGAGAGACTGTGCATCCGTCTCTTCTACGTCTGTGAGTGCTATCTATAAATACAGAGCTGCAAATAGCTGTATTTCTCCCTGTGTACACAGGGAATCATGGGGTGCTGATCCGTGGAGATCGAGATGGTAATGTGCAGAGACTGGATCCAGACAACCTTCTGGCTCCTCTTCCCCAGGCTCTGAAACTCCCCATATCCTTATAATGAAGTCTGTCTCTAGCTTTTTTTCTTTTCTCCGATTAACTTACGTAGCTCAAGTAAATTTCTATCAATTGCAGCAAAAATCCTAACCCAGCTCCCTCTCTCCTCTATCAGTACTATAACTTGAGGTCGCTGCTCTGCACTGTAATTTCAAACTATTGAAAAGCTAAGTGCAAGAGTAGTATCCTTATTTAAATGTGGATAAAAACCATGATAGTGGAGCCTGCAACTTTTCAAATGGGGATTCCCAGAAATCTGGAGTATAAGGGGAGAATACAAAGCTACACATAAAAAGATCTACATTCCTCAAACATCAATTTTCTTAAAAGAGAAAAATGTTTCATTAAGAAAGACGCTATTTTCAAAATAACATTTAAGAAGACTGGAATAGAATGCAAAATTAAAATTTTATAATAATATTGATGACTTCAAAGACATTTCATGACTTCAGTAACTGCCCGGGACTACTACATCAACAGACCCCACCCCCTACTACAATTCACTCTTTTGCAGAACATTTTGAGAACACTTGTAATGGGGCCCATTGTTCTAAATCCTGTACCTCCTTTGGTCCCCATGATTCCTCATTGGAAAATGACATCTATTATGACAGTGTATTCAAAAAGCTGATAAGGAATGTCAAGTTCACTCCTATTCACTCAACGTCTACTGGCCGCAACCTTTCAAACAGCATATGATACAAAGATGCAGAAGTGTCAAAAGTGATGGTTTGTGATAAAAGACCCTCTCTCCTGCTTGTTGGATTTCATTGTGATACAGTGTTACTTAACTGTATGTGCAGCAAAATAATGGCGCTCTCAGGGAGAGAACAAGGGAGGCAATTAACATTCAAGGAACCACCGGCCGAAGTGCCAGACATTCTGACATGCTATACAAATACAAATTATCTTATTTCCTGAAGTCATTCTCTCCAAGTCAGAAGTAGATGGTGGTGTTAGCTTCAAACAGTCCTGGCATACGATTGCATATAACACACAAGAAAGAAATATGAGCGTATGCTCTAGGGTTTAGAAGTGAATAAGTGAATGAGTTTCCAGTGACCAGATGATTTATATGTAGCTGGTGAAATAAAATGATTACACGTTGACCATAAAATAACTTTAAAAATACAACAACTAAAGGAAAAAATACGTTTCTTAAAAACATACAAATTCTACCACCTAGATAAGACTACTGCTAATATTTTGATAAACAATTTCTAGATACCTAACTTTACAAAGATACATCAATATAATTTTATACCACAGAAATGGGCTGTGCACTCCAATAAATTGTGCTTTGGGAGTTGTTTGTTTATTTGTTTACATAATATCCTGGATAATTTGTCATTTGAATAAATACAAATTTACATCACCCTTTAGTATGGCTGTATAGTGTGCCATTGTGTAAATGTATTCTAATATACTTAGTCAATCCCCTATTGATAGACCTTTCTCCCCAGCCATCCCATTGTTTTGTATATGAAACAGTGCTTCCATGAGCAGTACTATGAATGCATCTATTTGCACACATGAGTTAGACTTAAGTCATCTAGTCACTGGAAACTCATTCACTCATTCAACATTTATTGAACCTTTACTCTGTGCCAAGCACCTTTAAACTCTATAGATACAGCTGTGAACAAGACAAATATGGCACTTGCTCTTGTGGAGCTAACATTTTAGTAGGAGACAGACAGTAAATAAATATGTGCTCAAGATAATTACGTTATGATAAGTGCCATAAAGAAAAGAAAGACGTGATAAGATAAAAAGTACTTGGATCATGGTGGGCAGGAAAGGCCCTGTAAGAAGCGTTGAGTTGAAGCATAAAGGAAGAGACAGGAAACCAGGTGGAGTACTGAGCGTACAGGCACAGAAAGGAGGCCGATCTGCTGAGGGCATAGAGAGCAGAGCGAGGGGAGAAGAGTAGTCAGAGATGAAATTAGGGAGGTGGAGAGAGAATGTTAGACAAACTCTTCGAGAGACTTAGCCATGAAGCGGAACAGAGAATTGAGGTACAGCTTGAAAAGGATGTGATATCAAAGGAGGACTTCTTTTCTGAGTCAGATGGAAGAGAGTCTGCTGGGGGGGACACAGTGATTGAAGGGGAAGGAGTGAGAAAGAACAGCAGCAGGAATGAAGGAGCACAAGAAGGAGAACTGCACTTTGATAGAGAAAAGCTCTAATAGGAGGGCCAGCAAAGACAGTGGGTGCAGATTTAAAGATTTGGTGGTGGGAATATTCATTGATTCGTTTAGTATTTATTGAGCACCTGTTACGTGCCTAGCCCTGTCCCAGGCACCGGGTTATGGCAGCAGACAAAATAGTGAAGATTTATTGCCTTAATGGAGCTTATTGCTACTGAAGGGAGGCAAGCAAATAACTATCACAATATATCTAGGATGTTACGCAAGTGCTGTAGAAAAAAAACAAAACAGAGAAAAGGCAGAGAGAGTGCTATGGGGATGCAATTTTAAACAGGATGAAAGCCTCATGGAGAAGGACATTTGAAGACCTTAAAGAAATGAAGGATCCAGGTGGAGATGTGATGAAAGAAATAGCAAGTGCAAATGCCTTAAGGCAGGAGCATGACAAAGATTGTCAAAGACCAGCAAGGAGACTGGCGTGGCTGCAACTGATGGCTAGAAAAGGCTGGGAGATATCCAGAGAAGTAAGTGGCAGGGGGAAGCATATCTTGTAGGGGCCTGTAAGTCAATGTAAAAACTTTGTCATTTACTGTGAATAAGATGGAAAGCCATTCAAAGGTGAGATGCACAGAACTGGCACACGATCTGATGTGTGTTTTAAAGTACCACTCTGGCTGCTCTCTCGAGAACAGACTTTAGGGTAGCAAGAGCGGAAACAGGGAGACCAGTTAGGTGGCTCTCGATATAAGCCAAATGAAAGATAGCAGGGGCTTCAATCAAAGTGAAAACAGTGGAGAAGTGGAAGAAGATTATATTTTGAAAGTAAAGTTGACAGTATATACACTGAGAGAGAAGAAGCTAGAACGTTTCTAAGGATTTTGGCTTGAGCACTTGGAAAAATCAAATTGCCATTTACTGAGATGAGAAGAATATAGGAGGAGCTGCTTTTAGGGGTAATACTGAGAGCTGGATTTGGAACGTGTTAAGTTTGAGATACATATTAGACACTGAAGTGGGGATGTTGACAAGGCAGTTAAATGTGAATCTGAAGTCCAAGGAAGAGGTAGATTGGAGATGAAATTTTTGGAGTCATCAGTATATGAATGGTATTTGAAGCCAGAGATTGGATAAAATCACCAAGGGAAAAAGTATATATAAAAGGAAGAGATCGCAGAACTAAGCCTAATATTTATAGACCAGAGATGAAGAAGAAGAAGCAACAAAGACTAAATGGCCTTTAGAAGGAACATGTGGTGATGTCTAGAAAGTGAAGAAAAATCTTTTGAGGAAAAGAGAATAATCATTGTGACAAATACCACTGAGGGGCGCTTGGGTGGCTCAGTCGGTTAAGCGTCCAACTCTTGATTTTGGCTCAGGTTGTAATCTCACAGTTCATGAGGTCGAACCCCGCATTAGGCAGAGCCTGCTTGGGATTCTCTCTCTTCCTCTCTGTCTTCCCCTCCCCCTTTCTCAAAATAAATAAACTTTTAAATAATGCCACTGGGGCACCAGGGTGGCTCAGTAGGTTAAGCGTCCGACTTCAACTCAGGTCATGATCTCACTCACGGCTGAAGGGTTTGAGCCCCGCATCAGGCTCTGTGCTGACAGCTCAGAGCCTGGAGCCTGCTTCGGATTCTGTGTCTCCCTCTCTCTCTGTCCCTCCCCCACTCGCACTCTGTCTCTGTCTCTCAAAAATAAATAAACCTGAAAAAAATTATAATGCCACTGATAGGTCAAGGAAAATGAGGGCTGAGAAATGACCATTGATTAAGCAATATGGAGAATATGAGTGACCTTGAAGAGAAGTCCTGATGAAGTGGTGCAGTGGCAAAAATTCTCTTTAGAGTGGATTCAAGGAAGAATCGGTTGGTACGTGGATGTGGAAACTGTTAGATATAAAGCGAGAGGTACTAAGTGTATCATAAAAGATGTGAGGTGCAGAGTGTGACCCGGTACACTACTGAGCCTAAATAGACTTTAAGTTCAACTTACTTTCCTCCTAGGTTCAAGAATGAGGCAAGGGTGTCAGTTTTCACCACTTCTACTCAGTATTGTGTTGGGGGTCCAAGCAGTACAATAGGCAAGAGAACAAAAGGCATATAGATTGGAAAGAAAGTAAAGCTGTCATTATTCATAGGCTGCATGAGAGTCTGTAGAGAAACCCCTAAAGAATCTACCGCAAAAAAACTAACAGAACAAATTCATTTAAGAAGGCCATAGGATATAAGTGCAATATACAAAAAATAACCACATTTCTGTCTACTTTAAAATCAAAATTGCAAACCATAATTTAAAAATACCAATTAGAGGGGCGCCTGGGTGGCTCAGTCGGTTAAGCGTCCGACTTCAGCTCAGGTCACGATCTCGCGTCCGTGAGTTCGAGCCCTGCGTCGGGCTCTGGGCTGATGGCTCAGAGCCTGGAGCCTGCTTCCGATTCTGTGTCTCCCTCTCTCTCTGACCCTCCCCCGTTCATGCTCTGTCTCTCTCTGTCTCAAAAATAAATAAACATTAAAAAAAATTAAAAAAAAAATACCAATTAGAGTGGCATCAAAAAAACGAATGAAGTCATACTGGATTAGGGTGGGCCCTAAATCCAATGACTGTTAGGCTTAAAAGAAGAGGAGAGGGCACACAGAGACACAAAAAAAGATGGCCACATGAAGACAGGGAAAAAGATTGGGATTATGCTGCTCCAAGTCAAGGAATGTCAGGGGCTAAAAGAGGCAAGGATGGACTCTTCCCTAGAGGCTTCACAAGAACCATGGCCCTGCTGACACCTTGATTTCAGGCCTGATGCTTTGTTGTGGCAATTCCTAGCAAACTAATAGAGGAATGCAATGGCAGAAGGACAATCTTTTCAACAAACAGTTCTGAAGAAATTGGTTATCCATATGGATACAAAAATGAATCCTGACCTGTACATCCCACCATGAAAAACAATTAATTCAAAATGGATCATAGGCCTAAACATTGTAGGCTAAAACTATAAAACTTGCAGAAGAAAACATAGGAGAAAATCTTTGTGACTTTGGGTTAGGCAACAACTTCTTAGGACACAAATAGAAAATACTGATAATGGCACTTCATCAAAATTTAAAACTTTTTTCTTTGAAAGGAATCATTTAAAAAATGAAAAGACAGGGGCGCCTGGGTGGCTCAGTTGGTTGAGCCACTGACTTTGGCTCAGGTCATGATTTCACGGTTTGTGAGTTCAAGCCCCGCATCGGGCTCTGTGCTGACACCTTAGAGCCTGGAGCCTGCTTCGAATTCTGTGTCTCCCTCTCTCTCTGCCCCTCCCGCACTCATTCTCTGTCTCTCTCTGTCTCTCTCTGTCTCAGAAATAAATAAACGTAAAAAAAAATTTTTTTTTTTAAAGGAAAAGACAAACCACAGATTGGGGAAAAAAGATCCAAAAATATATTCTGGGATTGATATTCAGACAAATGATCCAATTTTTTAAAGTACTTATTTATTTATTTATTTATTTAGAAAGAGAGAGAGAGAGAGAGAGAGAGAGAAAGAGATAATCCCAGGCAGGCTCCATGCCCAACATGGAGCTGGATCTCACAACTGCGAAATCATAACCTGAACCAATATCAAGAGTCAGTCACTTAACTGACTGAGCCACCCAGTGCCCCATCCAATTTTTTAACTGAGCAAAAGATTTGAAATAAAACTTCACCAAAGATCATAGGCCGAAATAAATAAAATAAGTACCTGAAAAGGTGAACAACTGCATTAGTCATTAGGGAAATGCAAATTAAAACCACAGTAAGATATCACTACACACCTCCTAGAATGGCTAAAATTTTTCAGTTTGACAACTCCAAGTGTTGGTGAGGATGTGGAACCACTGAAATTCTCACCATTGATCTCACCAATGCAAAATGATACAGTATGCTATTTTGGGAAGAGTTGAGAGTTAAACATACACTTACAATTCAATCCACCAACCTACTGGTAGTTATTTACTCAAAGAAAATCAAAGCATATGTGCACACACTTATATATGAATGTTCACAGAAGCTTTATTCATAATAGGCAAAAACTGGAAACAATCCAAGTGCCCATCACAATGTCAATGAAGGAGCAAATTGTGATTTATAAGTACAGTGGAATACTACACAGCAATAAAAAGGGACAACTGTTGCTACACACAACACAGGTGAATCTCAAAAGTATCATTAAGTGGAAGAAATCAGACACAAAAATATATCTCATATTTGATTGCATTGATATGAAATTCTAGAAAAGGCAAAAAACCATACTGACAGAAAATAGATCAGCCTCCCACCCTGGGAGACAGGGAAGGGAATTAACTGCAAGAGGGCACAAAGGCACTTTTAGAGAAATGAACACATTCTATATTTTGACTGTAATGGTCAAAATATAGACTAGGCATTTGTTAAAATTCAACAAACTGTATATTTTAAACTGGTGAATTTTATTATATGTAAGGTATTCCTCAATCAAGTTAATTTTTTAAATTAAAGGTGTTCTCTTTCATTGCTAGCAAAAGTCAACCTGAAATAATTGGCAAAGAACTTTTATAGCTTGTGAGTCACCTCAATAGAGATGGGAACAAGAGGAGAATTATAGTAAAACTGTAACACGTTGATTTAGTTGAAGCTCTAATGAACATCAGGAATTTTCCTTTCTGACTCACTGTGCTTGGTAACTTCCACTGCCCCTGCCCATTAACAGTAATGAACCATGGGTTTACAAAAGGAAATGTAAGTAAAGTAAATGGCTCCCTTTTGGACGAATCGCCATCTTCCAGTAATTCACCAAAATGACCAACACAAAGGGAAAGAGGAGAGGCACCCGCTATATGTTCTCCAGACCTTTTCAGAAAACACGAAGTGGTTCCTTTGGCCACATACATGCCTATCTACAAGAAAAGTGATATTGTAGACATCAGGGGAATGGCACTATTCAAAAAGGAACGCCCCAGAAACGTTACCATGGCAAAACTGCAAGAGTCTACAGTGTTACCCAGCATGCTGTTGGCATTGTTGTAAACAGACAGGTTAAAGGCAAGATTCTTGCCAAGAGAATTAATGTACATATCGAGCATAGTAGCACTCAAAGAGCCAAGAGAGCTTCCCGAAGTGTGTGAAGGAAAATGATCAGAAAAAGAAGGAAGCCCAAGAGAAAGGTACTTGGGTTCAACTGAAGTAACAGCCTGCACCACCCAGAGAAGCACAATTTGTGAGAACCAATGGAAAGGAGCCTGAGCTGCTGGAACCCATTCCCTATGAATTCATAGCATGATAATTAAAAAAAAAAAAAGAGAGAGACCGCAAGACTATAAATAGATAGATGACAGGTAGATAGACAATAGATAAAGTGAATGGCTATTTGGTTTTCATGATTCAAAATCTTTTAAAAAATGTATCTTTTTTATATTTTTTGCAGTGAGAAATACACCTGTTTAAAGCACAAGATGATCATGTTTACTGGTCACTGTTTTCTCTCTGTGTAAGTAAAATTACATCCAGAACTGACACAGTGAGAGAGGAATCAGAAAGGGGAGTTGATTAGTTGAGCAAAATTTTAATAAAATAAATCAGAAAAGAAGGCTATATGGTGAAAAATATGCCCCCCCAACACTTCAACTCACTAATACTATTATAAAGTAACTAGCAGTAAGAGTTTAGTGTGTAAACTTTCCAGAAATTTTCCTGGACATATTCAAGCATATATATGTAATAAGTTAAACCATATGATTGCCATTCATATAGGTTAGAAATTGCTAAATATCAACAATTTCATATGGTTCAACCAATATATCCTCTTGTTAATGCACGTGCTCTCATATTCTATATACTCTTTTAAAATTTTCTCTCTTAATAATGTATCATGCCTATTTTTCCATATCAGTACATACAGCTGTACATCACTTTCTAAATACCTGGGTAGTTTGCCATTGCATGGATGTACCATACTTTATTTTACCAGTTCCTTTGTAATGGATATTTACCTTGGTTCCTGTCTTTTCCTGTCTTTTCCAATTAAGATAGTTGGATAATCACATGGCTATGTCTTCAAACATGAAAGCTCCATGCTTCCATCTCAAGTCTAGGGATATGCCCACTCAAACAATGAACACTTGCGTTTTGTGGATTGGGTTTCTGTGTCTCTGTTGTTGAAATTCTTATATACCCACACAACAACAATGAAAAGTATATAATATTTAACTACAGTATTAAATATGGATACAGATCCAAGTCAGTCCAAGTGTATTTAATGTTAAAGATGCCTTTTGAGTTAAAATCATTGAATGCTATTCAAGTTGAAAATCCCTGTACCAGCGAATAATAATAATAATAATTATTATTATTATTATTAGACCATCACTATTTGGAGCTTTGTGTTTTATCATTGCTCAAGTTATTCCTTTATTCAAAAACTTTGCAGAATAAAATAAAACTTCTTCCCTTAGCATTCCAGGCCCTTTGCCTCTAGCTACAATGTACCTTTCCAGCCTTGCTTCCCCGCCCCCCTAGCACATTTGGTCTATGCTGCCACACCTGATTACCTTTCCTTTTACTCAGACTGTTCCCTCTGTTTGCAGTATCTTTCCATTTCAGCTCCTCTGTGGGAGTTTGTCACCTTCCCAATCCACCTGTAATGACACTTCTCTATCCCTCATCCTTCAAAGGCAGTGTGATATTGTAAGGAAAGTGTAGGCTTTCAAGTTTGTCACACCTGTATTTGAAGCCCCAGCTTCTCCACTTTCTAGCTATGGGACTTGGGGCAAATTACCTGGCTTATCTTAGCCTCAGTTTTTCTCATGTGAAAAATGGAATGCAGTTGCTTAGTTCTGTCTACAACATTTGGGAGGGTTATATAGGTCCATAGCTAGAAGGGAAATGTGTTTATTAGCAAATCACACTGTACAGAGGAGGTATAAAGCATTTCTTTATTCTTCTGATTGAGTCACTGTAAGTTACATCCTGAGAAGGCCAGGACCAACCCTTTCTTTATGGAGTCCACTCAGGTGAGCTCCCAATTGCTCTGGCCTTCTTCATTATTTCTACGGGTCATTTTCCTGCTTCTCTATCCTCCCATGGCATCCATGTACCATCTGGAATGTGCTGTATACATTACCAGAGGGGGAACCATCTACAAGAAACAAAAAAAAAATTTCTGTTGGATTATATCATTATCATATTTTAAAAATCTCTGTACTCTGTATAACCAGCCAAAGGAAGTCAAAGGTAAGAAGGAGCTAAAGAGAAAAACTGTATTCTTTCACAGATATCATAATGCTTATGTTGGAGCACTGGAAATAATATCTATGAAGTTTATAGACTATTAAAAACACTGTAAAGTAGCCATGAAAAAAAAAAACTTTAATATTCACAGATTCCTGTCTTCCTCTTGTGCATACTGGGAAGCCTGTCTTTGGTGGAAGTCCTCAGCTTAAATCAGGGGTAATGGAAGAGGAGGAGGAGGAGGAGGAGGAGGAGGAGGAGAAATGAGACTAGAGGACCAATTTACAGTAAAAAGCAAAATGAATTACTCAGGAGAATGAACATCTAGTGGGGAGTAGAACCACCAATGGCTGCATTTAAGAGAGTTTGGAAAATTTTTGAGAGAAAATGGGAGTTGGCAGCATCTGTTGTGCAATGCAGTATGAGAAAGGGGAGAGAGAGATGGAAATTGGGAAAGAGGGGTGTTTTTGTTTTTGTTTTTTAATGTTTATTTTAGAGAGCTTGCGGATGGGGAAGGGGCAGAGAGAGAGGGGGAAGAAGATCCAAAGTGGGCTTTGTGCTGACAACAAAGAGCCCCATGCAGCGTTCGAACTCACGAGCGGTGAGATCATGACCTGAGCTTAAATTGGACGCTCATCCGACTGAGCCAGCCACCCAGGCGCCCTAGGAAAGATAATTTTAAGGAGTGTTCATGTATATAATGATATAAGCCTATTTTGCTTTTTTCAAGAGTCCAAAAAAGATTAAAGTTGATTTTCGATTACTTTCTAATGACATTGTGCTTAGATGGGCCCAGAGTGGCCCAGCTCTCACCATGTCGATAAATACTTGGCTCTTTCTCTGGAACCCAGATCACCTCCCTTGAAGTTTTAGAACTGTATTTACGTTATTATGACACATCGTGCAATAAAGTTGTCTCTGTGTATGTATATCCCCTAGCAGGTTGTAGATAGGCCATTTGAAAGCAGGTTTGGTGTGTTTTAATCATCTTCGTGTCCACCGTATCCAGCTTCCCATCACCTAGTCTATGAATTGCCCACCGGCCGGACTCTGAGGGAACATGTCTGTCCTGGTCTTCTCTTTACCGCCAGCACTTGCACTATGTTAAGCCCACAGTAAGCGTTGGGATAATCTTTGTTTCCCCTAGAGTAAGGATTTCAGCGCATAAGGAATGGAAGAGAGTAAAAACGTCTAAGCCGAGTTGGTGAGAACGCAGTACAGAAGAGCAGTGGCGGCCGGCCCGGGGCTGGGTGGTAACGAACAGGAATCGGCCAGGAGAAGCCTGGGAGAAGCCGGTGATCGCCGGCGCCCTCCTCTCCTCCACAACGGCAGGTGGCGCTGTGGTCGGGTGCGGCCGCTAGGTTCGCGAGGCGCCTCTCTCTGGGCAGGGTGGGGAGTAGGCAGAAGGACCTGCGGCGGGCCCATCTCGGCCGCCTCTCTGGCTTGATCTTCCTCGGCGTCTGACTGTGAGCTTAGTCCTGCACCATGGGGAAGCGGGACAATCGAGTGGTGAGTACTGAGTGGGGAAAACAGTGGGGCGACGCGGGGCCGGCGGCAGGGGAGCGGAACCCCTTGCTCTTCCCGACGGGGCCTGAGGGTCAGCAGCGTCGCTCGGACCTCGAGCCTGGAGATCCAACTCCCCCCATCCCCGTCGGCCCCAGACGCGCGTGCGCCGAGCACGCAGTTGGCGCTTTCGGGCCCCCCACTCTCTGTCCCCTCTTTCCTCTTCCCGTGTCCCCCTCTTTTTTTCAACCCCGCTGCACCTTCTGGCAGTGCTTCCTAGCTCCCTTTCCTCCGGTACTCCGACTAGCAGTGCCCAGTTTTTACAGCTACAAGGGCTGGAGGAGTTCTGTCTCCTGTACGTTTGTCGTAAGTCTGAGGCCCACAGAGGCCCCGGGACTGGCCCCCTACCCGGTATGGAAGATCTGGCTCCGCGCCCCTGTCGTGCGCACGCTGGTGGGATGGAGGGGCGGAGGCCTCAGGCGCAGCTCCTTTTTCTGGGCTTGCTGCGCGCCTAGTTTTAGCGGCAGGTAGACTCCCGTTTGAGGACCAGGATCGAAACATTTGGCTTCGTGTCCTCAGCGCCTAGCACTTCCTGGCACTTAGTAGGACCTGTGTACGAATGAAGGGTGAAAAACAATTGCCTTTGAAGTCAGGTATAGATGGCAGTGTCAGTTTGGGGCCCTCAGGGGTCGGGTGACTAGGATAAGTTGCTTTTCTTCTCTGAGCCTCTGTAAAGGGGCATTAGTGTTATCCACAGCTTTGCAGAATAGTTGAAACCGCAAAAGGCAAATGGCCAGAGAACGTTTGGCATGGAAGTTGTTCTAGTAAATGAGATAAAAGAGACACAGGAATGTAAGAAATAACATGATGATGCAGTTTCGAAGTTCTTGAAGGTATTCGAAAGAGAAGGTACTTTGGACAGGAGGAGATGGGAAGAAGGCATTCTAGATGGCTACTAGGTTGGTTTGGAAAGTCCGGATTATAAATCAGACTGGATGGGCCATAATCATTAGGGATTAACAATAAACTTAGGTTGCAGCCTTCAAGTTCCTGGATTTGTGATCGACTTTTAACCACCGAGCAGCAAAATGAAAAAAAATAAATGCAGTTAAAGTTAGTGTACTAAATTGGGGTGCCTGGGTGGCTCTGTCGCTTAAGTGTCCGACTTTGGTTCAGGTCATGATCTGTGGTTGGTGGGTTCCAGCCCCATATCGGGCTCTGTGCTGACAGCTCAGTACCTGGAGCCTGCTTTGGATTCTGTGCCTCTCTCTCTCTGTCTGTACTCCTCCTCGCTCATGCTCTGTCCCTGTATCTCAAAAAAATAAATAAACGTTAAAAAAGAGTTAATGTACCAAATTTAATGAACTTTTATATTCAATGATTATTGCCTTTTTGGGTTGGGAGGGCTACTAAAAGAGCTTTACTTTTATGATACGGTGACATTTCTTCAAAACATTTGTTTTAATTTTATATACTACTCATAATCAGAGATGTTTAGGAACCACAGTGGTGAACTTTGATTACAATGTTAAGGAATGTTCTTTTCTCCTGCTTTCCCGGCTGTGGGTCAGACCTTGTGGTATCCAGTTTCTCATAGGGTTGAAATGGTGTGCTGATGGAGCATCCTTATTAGGTTTGAGGTGTTCAGAGTGTTTTGACTCTTTAAACTGTGGACTTGAAAATTTAGAAATCACCAGACCTGGGATATGGTTTCATATAGAGGCCTAAGATGTTTTGTCTTTGTTTTACTTAGAAGTGTTGCTTTACACATACCTTTAAAGCATTTGAAACTTTTCAGATTAGCTTCATTTTACTAGAACATTTTGATAATAACTCTGGGCTCTACTTATTAGTTGGTATGCTTTTGTAGCATAGAGTGTTCTGGTAACATTTTATTTGCAGTTAAAAAGTGGAAAAGAGGGATGCCTGGGTGGCTTAGTCATTTGAGTGTCTGACTTTGGCTCAGGTCATGATCTCGAGGTTCATGAGTTTGAGCCCCCCCGTCGGGCTTTGTGCTGACAGCTCAGAGCCTGGACCCAACTGTTTCAGATTCTTTGTTTCCCTCTCTCTCTGCCCCTCCCCTGCGCGTGCTCTCTCTCTCTCTCTCTCTCTCTCTCACAAATAACATTAAAAAAATTTTAAAGGTGGGAATGAAAACATGAAATTAAGATTTAGAAGAGAGATTGTCTAATTTTGTGTTCTCGTTGCATGGAGGAGGAGACGGAACTTTTTTTCTTCCAAATTTTTATTTAAATTCTGGTTAGTTAACATATAGTATCATACTGATTTCAGGAGTAGAATTTAGTGACTCAGCACTTAAGTATAATACCTAGTGCTCATCATAACAAGTGCCCTGCTTAATACCCATCACAGGTTTAGCCCATCCCCCACCTCCCTCCATCAACCCTCGGTTTTATTATCTTTCATTAAGAGTTTCTTATGGTTTGTTTCCCTCTCTCTCTCTCTTTTTTAATGTTTATTTTTGAGAGAGAAGGAGAGGGAGAGAGAGTGTATGTGATTGGGGGAGGGGCTAAGAGAGAGGGAAACAATCCGAAGCAGCCTCCAGGCTCCCAGCTGTCCGCACAGAGCCAGATGTGGGGCTCAAACTCACGAGCATGAGATCATGACCTGAGCCAAAGTCGGATGCTTAACCGACTGAACCATCCAGGTTCCCATTTCCTTCTCTTTTTAACCCCCTTCCCATATGTTCATCTGTTTTGTTTTTTAAGTTCCACATAAGAGTGAAATCATATGGTATTTGTCTTTCTCTGATTGACTTATTTCGCTTAGCATAATAGAGTCTATCACCATCCATGTTGTTGCAAATGGCAAGATTTCTTTCTTTTTGATGGCTGAGTAATATTCCTGTGTGTGTGTGTGTGTGTGTGTGTGTGTGTGTGAGAGAGAGAGAGAGAGAGAGAGAGAGAGAGAGAGAGACATCTTCTTTATCCATTGGCTATTGTTGATAATGCTCAAGGAGAACATACCCCTTCGAATCTGTATTTTTGTATCCTTTGGGTAAATACCTAGTAGTGCAATTGCTGGGTCCATAGCGTAGTTCTATTTTTAACTTTTTGAGGGACCTCCATACTGTTTTGCAGAGTGGCTGCACCAGTTTGCATTCCCAGCAACAGTGTTAGAGGGTTCCCCTTTTTCTGCATCCTCAACATCTGTTGTTTCCTGTGTTAATTTTAGCCCTTATGACAGGTGTGAGGTGGTATCTCATTGTGGTTTTGATTTGTATTTACCTTATGATGAGTGATGTTGAGCATCTTTTCATGTGCATGTTAGCCATCTGGATGTCTTCTTTGGAAAAATGTCTATTCATGTCTTCTGCCCATTTCTTAACTGAATTATGTGTTTTGGGGTGTTGAGTTTGATAACTTCTTTATAGATTTTGGATACTAACCCTTTATCAGATATGTCATTTGCAATTATCTTCTCCAGTTCTGTAGGCTGCCTTTTAGTTTTGTTGATTGTTTCCTTCCCTGTGCAAAAGCTTTTTATCTTGATGAAGTCCCAGTAGTTCATGTTTGCTTTTGTTTTCCTTGCCTCCTGGGACAGTGTGTCTCGTAAGAAGTTGCTATAGCCAAGGTCAGAGAAGTTGCTGCCTGTATTCTTCTCTAGGATTTTGATTGTTTCGTGTCACACATTTGAATTTATTTTTGTGTATGTGTAGGAAAGTGGTCCAGGTTTATTCTGTATGTTCTGTGTGGTGATGCCCAGCACCATTTGTTGATTCTTTCCTACTTTTTCAAAGATAGTTGACCATAGATGGAACTGTTTAAACTGGGACCAAAACTTGGGTCATTTGGTACTTAGTTCAGTAGATCATAACTTTTAGATTTTTTTTTAAATGTTTGTTTATTTGTTTGTTCGTTTTGAGAGAGAGAGCACACACATGAGCGGGGGATGGGCAAAGAGAAGGGAGAGAGAGAATCCCAAGCAGGCTCCATGCCCAGTGTGGAGCCTGGTGCAGGGCTTGATCCTACAACTGTGACACCACAACCCCAGCTGAAATCAAGAGTTCAGTGGACTGAGCCACCCAGGCACCCCATTATAACTCTTGGTTTTAAATAAAATGAATGTTTGCCTCTGAAAATAATGACATGTTTTTCTTCATACATTGATGGTAAATTCATAGTTCTAAAGATGATAGAGTTGCTTTCTAAAAAAACCATAAAGTCCAGGTTGAAAGTTTTGTTGTTGTTTTTGTTGTTTTTTAAAGACTTACTCGGGGCGCCTGGGTGGCGCAGTCGGTTAAGCGTCCGACTTCAGCCAGGTCACGATCTCACGGTCCGTGAGTTCGAGCCCCGCGTCAGGCTCTGGGCTGATGGCTCAGAGCCTGGAGCCTGTTTCCGATTCTGTGTCTCCCTCTCTCTCTGCCCCTCCCCCATTCATGCTCTGTCTCTCTCTGTCCCAAAAATAAATTAAAAAAAAAAAAAAAAAAAACGTTGAAAAAAGACTTACTCTGGGGTGCCTGGCTGGCTGGCTCAGTCAGTAGAGCATGAGACTCTTGATCTCAGGGTTGTAAGTTTGACCCCACGTTGGGTGTAGAGATGACTTAAAAATAAAATCTTTAAAAAAATAGATTTTTCAGAGTGGTTTTGAAATCACAGCAAAATTGAGCTGTAAGTGCAGAGAGTTCCCATATATTCCATGTGCACAGTTACGCACAGCCTCTCCCTACTTGCAACCCTGCTCTGCAGGGCGTTGTTATAGTTGATGAACCTATCTGGCCACATCATTTTCACCTGAAGTCCGTACTTTACATTAGGGTTCATTCTAGGTATTGTACATTCTTGAACAGTTATTTTTTTAACTGAACATTTTAGTTCTCAAGATTTATGAAGAGCTGTTAAATTCATAATGGCCACCCTTTGTCCTCATTGTTTTCCAGAAGTTTCATGTTCTATTTGGTTACTTTGTGCCCTCTAAAACAGATGTATCCTCTAGGTAAAAATAGGTAATCAAAGTAACAAATGAAGTTCTGCACATTTTGTTCTCACATTGCTCTTTTCAGTACCTGCCCACTTACCTATTCCTTCAGTTTGATTTGCTATCCTGAATTTCAAAAACAAATTGCTTTGTTACCAAACTCATGCAGCAGTTTGGAGCCACAGACAATTCTAGTTATATATGAATACAAGTATTTGATTTGTAAGGTCACAGCATTTAATGTGATTAAGTCATAGTGAGACAGTTCAAGAAATTGCACAATTTCTGTGTTTTAACTGGTGCCTAACCACCCAGCCCCTTAATGTTAAGAACATTGTTTTTAACACTGCTGCATAATAAGCAAAAAGGCTTTATCTTTGTAAAATTAATTTTTTTGTTTTAAAAGCCTTTCTGTTCATAGTAAAAAGAAGCACTGTTGCTTATTGATTATGAGCACAGACCATCAAGTGTTTTTGCAAGGAGCCTGGCATATAAGATGTCTTTAATAAATATTGCTATTTTTAAAAAAGTTTTATTTGTTTTGAGAGTGCTCACATGAGCAGGGGAAGGGCAGAGAGAGAGGGAGAGAGAAAATCCCAAGCAGGCTCCCTGCTGTCAGCTCAGAGCCCCCCAATGAGGGGCTTATGACCTGAGCTGAGACCAAGACCTGGATGCTTGAGAAACTGAGCCACCCAGGTGCCCTTTGCTGTTTTTTAAAATAAATATTACTGGGGCGCCTGGGTGGCGCAGTCGGTTAAGCGTCCGACTTCAGCCAGGTCACGATCTCGCGGTCCGTGAGTTCGAGCCCCGCGTCAGGCTCTGGGCTGATGGCCCGGAGCCTGGAGCCTGTTTCCGATTCTGTGTCTCCCTCTCTCTCTGCCCCTCCCCCGTTCATGCTCTGTCTCTCTCTGTCCCAAAAATAAATAAAAAACGTTGAAAAAAAAAATTAAAAAAAAAAATAAAATAAATATTACTGTTATAGTTGAAATAAATAATTGAGATATTTGGAGTGTACTTAAGCGAACTAAGGATAGTGTTTATAATCAAAAGCTTATGTTAAGCCTATTACATAGACAATGATAGCTCTTGTAATTGTATCATAAGTTGTCTGTGATTAATAGTCTTAGGATGTGAATATACTACTTTACTATTTAATTTTCCTCTGAAAAGTAAACCGTAAGACAGACTGTATGTACTTGAGGGAAGCAATTTCACAGTAGACATAACAAAAAAATGTTAATGTACTTTTAAGATACATGCGAGTATATTTGAAGACTATAAAACATGGTGAATGTGTTACAATTTTTTTTTAAGTAGGCCGTATGCCTAAAGTGGGGCTTGAACTCATGACCTTGAGATTAAGAGTCACATGCTCTACTGACTGAACTGGTCAAGCGCCCCCCAATTTTTTTTAATTAAAGTGATAAGTTGTCACTGTACTGTTTGTGAATTTTTACTTGAAAACAGTTCAGCTCTTGGAATTGGAGTGGCAGTATTGTGAGTGAATTTTTCTCATTTTGTTTACCTTTATTATTATGATAATGTTTGTGTGTAGTTTTTTTGATTTTTTTCATTTATAAAGGTAATGAATTGTTATTTTTAAAAAATTTTTCCATTGGGGCGCCTGGGTGGCTCCGTCGGTTAAGCGTCCGACTTCAGCTCAGGTCACGATCTCGCGGTCTGTGAGTTCGAGCCCCGCGTCAGGCTCTGGGCTGATGGCTCAGAGCCTGGAGCCTGCTTCCGATTCTGTGTCTCCCTCTCTCTCTGCCCCTCCCCCGTTCATGCTCTGTCTCTCTCTGTCCCAAAAATAAATAAACGTTAAAAAAAAAAAATTAAAAAAAAAATTTTTTTCCAGGGTATGTTTTATTCATTTTTTTGGTATAGAGAGACAGAGCATGAGCAGGGGAAGGGTAGAGAGAGGCAGATGTAGAATCTGAAGCAGGCTCCAGAGTCTGAGCTGTCAGCACGGAGCCTGACACAGGGCTCGAACTCACGAACCCCAAGATGATGACTTTGGCTGAAGTCGGATGCTTAAACTGACTGAGCCACCCAGGCCCCCTAATGCATCTAGATTTTTTAAAAATCTATAGTTGTTCATTAAAATGGCATCTTATATTTTGGCAACCTGCTTTTGCTTCACATTTAGGAAATCTCAGACATCTTTCCATATCAGAAACTATAGATCTCTCTTTTTATGGCTACATAGTATTTCATTTTGAAGGTATATTTTAATATATAATTAATGAATCTCAATTTGATGGCTCTTTGGGTGTTTTCAGTTTTCCCTATTTTAGTAATTTAGTTTTGAACATCCTTGTATATATTTGCATTCTTTGGAAATAAACAGTTTTTACAGTTTTAAACTTAAGATATTTTACTGGTAAGTGCTACTAAAATTATGACATAGGACCAAAGAAATGGGAAGGTGATAGATATCTCCTGTTTTAAAAATGATGAACTTAGCTTTGCACATATATTTGCTTCTGGTTATTAGGATTGTCAGTGTCATTATTTGGGCCACAGTTCCTCTATTGCAGCTTCCATTGGTTGTCATATTTCCACATGAACTACATGAACTGAGTGAAATTCTCAGCAGAGGCAGTTGATTGAAATACTCAAAGACATAACAGTTGATGTAAAGAATGTCACTATATGCCTCTCTCTTGAGTTGGATTTGATATTCACATCTAGCCCTGACTCTGTAAACATGCCTGACATTAGGAGTTCTAGCATTAATTCCTGCATGGAAGAAAATTATGTTAATGGATTTTTTCATCCCACGTAATTAATTAGGCAGTATCCGGTTGAATGGGACTAGTTCTCAGTTTGTACTGTTTATAGTAGTTTTATGTTGTTTGATCTGCCAGAGAAATCTGGAAATAATATAACTCATACTTGTTTTGAGGGTGGGAAATGTTGGTTATTTTCAAGGGTTTTTGTTAAATAAAATGCAACAAATACATTCTTTCACTTCTTTTGGAATATTAGGTCTTAAGTTTAAGGCCTTAAAATCAATGTTGATAATAGTCATTTTTGACCAGAATTCTTTTTGTTTAAACAGTGGAAGAGTTTTTATAAATGATTGTTGACTTGGATTAAATTTGGAAAACCAAATATGAGGATCAAGGAGTTGACACTAATTTAAAGACCAAATTTTATATATGTTGGACAGTTAATTTTAATAAAACAGTATCTCTTTGCTAGATAGTGTCATTAATAAAGAAACCTGCTTTATTTTGTCTGGATATGTTTTTTTTTTTTAAGTATCTAAAAATGTGTTTTTCTGTCATAGTAAGTTCAGTATAGACAGCAGAATTTGATTTTTGTAGAGTTCCTTATTGTGTAAAAATAAACATAACATAAAGTTCATTGTCTTAGCCATTTTTAAGTGTTTGTCAGTGGCATTAATATATTCACAATGTTGTACAAGTGTTACCACTGTCCATTTCCAGAACTATTTTTTTTAAAGTTTATTAGAGAGAGAGGGCACACATGTGTGTGGGGGGGAAAGGGGCAGAGAGACTCCCAAGCAGGTCCCATGCTGTCAGAACAGAGCCTGACTCAGGGTTCAAACCTATGAACCATGAGGTCATGCATGACCTGAGCCGAAATTTGACCCAGATGATCAACTGACTGAGCCACCCAGTTGCCCCCTCCAGAACTTTTTCAGCATCCCAGATAAGAAACTTTGTACCCGTTAAAGAGTAATTCTCAGTCATTTGTTCCCCTCCAGCCCCTGGAAACCTTTTTACTTTCTATCTCTATCCATAATTTGTTTATTCTAGATACCTCATATAAGTTGAATCATACAGTATTTGGCCTTTTATATCTGGATTATTTCACTTAGCATGTTTCCACGGTTCATCCATATTGTAGCATGTTTAAGAATTTCATTCTTATGCAAGGTGGCATCTTGCATTGATGCATCTTGATTTGCATTTTCTTTGCATTTGCATCGTGATTTGCATTAATGGATTGTCAGTGTCATTGGTTGGGACAGTGACTAGGGAGTTGAACATCTCTTCATGTGCTATTGGACATTTGAATATCTTCTTTAGAGAAATGTTTATATAAGTCCTTTGTACATTTTTTAATTGGGTTGTTAGAGTTTTTTGCTGTTGTATGATTTCTTTAGGCATTCTGGATATTAATTCCTTGTCAGATCTGTGAGTTGCAAATACTTTCTCCCATTCTGTGGATTGTCTTTTCATTCTTGATAGTGTTCTTTGATACACAGATTTTTTTTTTTTTAAGTTTATTTATTTTGAGAGAGAAAGCAAGAGCAGAAGCAAAGGAGGGGCAGAGAGAGAGGGAGACACAGAATCTGAAGCAGGCTCCAGGCTCTGAGCTGTCAGTACAGAGGCCGGTGCAGGGCTCCAACTCACAAACTGTGAGATCGTGACCTGAACCAAAGTCAGATGCTTAACCGACTGGCCACCCAGGCACCCCAATAAACAGATATTTTAATGTTGGTGAAGTCCTGCTGTTTTTTTTTCTTTTGTTGTCCATAATTTAATATTTGACGTTAACAATTGGCAAGTAAAATTGCCATCAGTATGGCATAGTATTTATTTCCTGAGATAAAAGATATAGTAGAATAAGTGATGAATTTAAAGTTCGATCTTTGGGACACCTGGGTGACTCAGTTGGTTAAGCATCTGACTCTTGATATCCACTCAGGTCATGATCTCGCTCTCCTGGGATGGAGCCCCACATCAGGCTCCCCACTGGGCATGGAGCCTACTTGGTAGTCTCTATTCCTTCCCCCCTCTCTCTGCCCCTCCCCCACTCTCACTCTCTGCCCCTCCCCCGCTCCGTCTCTCCTCTCTCAAAAATAAATACACCACTTAAAAAAAAAATAAAGTTAGATCTTTAATTATTTTGCAACCAAGTTTCTTAATTTGCCAGTAAGCATAGTGTTACCATCTCATGGGGTTATTGGGCTTTAGGAGAAAACATAAAATTATCTTACAGTAAGAAAGAGGTATCATTATTATTTTTATTAAATCTCTAGTTTAAAAAAAAAGGTGGGGGGGCGCCTGGGTGGCTCAGTTGGTTAAGCATCCGACTTCAGCTCAGGTCATGATCTCACGGTCTGTGAGTTCTGTGAGTTCGAGCCCCACGTCAGGCTCTGTGCTGACAGCTCAGAGCCTGGAGCCTGCTTCAAATTCTGTGTCTCTCTCTCTCTCTGACCCTCCCTCCGTTCATGCTCTGTCTCACCCTGTCTCAAAAAAATAAATAAACGTTAAAAAAGTTAAAAAAAAAAAAAAAAGGTGGGGTGACACCTGGGTGGCTCAGTCACTTAAGTGTCTGACTTCAGCTCCTGTCATGATCTCGCGTTTGTGAGTTCGAGTCCCGCATTAGGCTCTGTGCTGACAGCTCAGAGCCTAGAGCCTGCTTCAGATTCTCTGTCTCCCTCTCTCTCTGACCCTCCCCCTTTCGCACTGTGTCTCCCTCTCTCTCTCTCCCTCTCTTTCAGAAATAAATAAGCATTAAAAAAATTTTTTTTTAATTTTAAATCTCTGGTACAAAAAATTTTTTTTCTATGTAATAGTGATATGATTCATCTCCTGAACTTCTGAGACTTAATAGAGTATTAATTTTTTTTGTAATGAAAACTCTGGTTAGATTATACATGCTTAGTTGGACATAGTATGCATTTATAATAAAAATTGCTTGGTGAGTAAGTGAACATTTGCATTTTTGATTTTTTTTTTTTTAATTGAGTTAATTTTTGTTCTTTCCTCAAGGCCTATATGAACCCAATAGCAATGGCCAGATCCAGGGGTCCAATCCAGTCTTCAGGGCCAACAATCCAAGATTATCTGAATCGACCAAGGCCTACCTGGTATATGTGTAACAATTTAACCATTTATAAGATTTTCATAGATTTTTTAAAGGTTACTGTTACAGTTTTAATTGATTGCAAAGCAGTTGTCAGATACATAATTTTTTGAAGTGATATTCATTGGTGCTTTCTTTTCAATGTATGAAATACACGCATCATGCATGAGCATAGAACAAATATTTGAGAAGCCACCACCCTGTGTAGCTAAAGAGCTAGCAGTTAACCTTTCATATCAATCTCTTCTCTATCCCCTAAAAGAGACCTTAAGCTTGCAGTTTTAAGCTATTTAAAATGGTAGGTTTGACTAATCTCGCCCTTCATTGAAGTGTAAGTAGGTGTTAGGAAGGATAATGTTAAGCCATGTTTCTATTCTTACCTGATGGCTTTTCAATAAGTTGAATTTCCCATTTAAAAAATTTTTGTTTTAAATTGTTTTTTGGGTTTTTATTTGCCCTCATTGAGTAACTCTGATTATTTGTAAATAAAGCATCACAGCACTGGCCTTACTTTTTTTTTAGTACGTCTTATTATTAAATATCAGGCTCCTGAGATAACTTATGACAAGTTTCAGAGTTGTTAGCTTCATAATGCTTGTAAGTGCCCCTAAAAGCTGGATAACTATGGTTGAAAGTTGTGCTTATATGTAACAAGGACTCTTCCTTTGAGTTAAATAGAAAGTAAGCCATGTCTGCCTCTTAGAGTTTTCATGAATGCTGTTGTTGACTGTTGCAGCATACCAGAAAATTATCCCAAAACAAAATACATTTTACCTTCAAAATTGGTGAGAAGAAATGAACTTTAAGGGGAAGTGCTCGAGAAAGTATATTATGTGTGTATCGGAGTCCCCCAAGATAGCCCTTCAGTTGTGTAATTTGCTAGAAGGACTCCCAGATAGTTGTACTCTTGGGTAAGACTTATTACACTGAAAGAGTACCAGCCACAATCAGCAAAGAGAAAAGTTGCATGGGGTGAAGTCCAGGGGAGATTGGGCTCAGGCTTCCAAGGCTTCTTCCTATATAGTCACATGGAATGTGCTTAACCCCCACAGCAATGAGTTGTGTTAACATACATGAGATGTTGCCAACCAGGGGAGTTCATTAGAGACTCAGTGTGCCCAGTGTTTTTACTGGGGACTAGTCAGCCTCTCCCTATCAGATCCCAGAATCCCAGACTCCCTGAAGTATAGGTTCAGCCTAAGCAGTAGTATTTGTACAGATAGGCACAGTGAGCCACTCTTAACGGAATGGTAAGGAGCCTTCAAAATCCAAGTTCCCAGATGCCAGCCAGGGCCAAACTTGTAAGCAGGCCATTCTGAGAATTAGCAATCAGGCATGTTGTACCAACTCTTCTGTGCAGTATGAGAGGTGCATTGTAAAATAGATGTTTAATAATAAAATTTAGTAGTTTAAATAGACCTTAGCTCTCCCTAACACTGAAACTATCAGCTTTGGGACCCTAGGCAGATTTCTTACCTGCCTCAAGCTTTGCTTCGTATCTGTAAAATTGGTGTAATAATACTGTGTTTTCTCACAGGATTGTTGTAAGGATTAAAGGAAAATGTATTGAAAACAGTGCTCAAATGTTTGGTGTATTAGCTCTTGTAATCCATGTTTGGGAAAGGAATAATCAGTGTTATTTGAAAGACTGTGTTAATGATAATTGACTTATAAGGCTATGAACAAAGAGCTTTAAAATGTGTCAACACTGGAATGGAAGTTTATTAGGATACTAATATTTTTTTATTTACGAAATTTTGGTTTTGTTTGTAAGTATTCATCTCTAATTTGAATTGCTTGAAAACTTATGTGTCTATTTTATTAAGGGAAGAAGTGAAAGAACAACTAGAGAAGAAAAAGAAAGGCTCCAAGGCATTGGCTGAATTTGAAGAAAAAATGAATGAGGTTTGTAAATAGTACCTGTTTGAAAAAATAGACACATATGTTTTCTTAAAAGAAATATGACATTGGGGCGCCTGGGTGGCTCAGTCAGTTGAGCGTCCGACTTCGGCTCAGGTCATGATCTCATGGTCTGTGAGTTCGAGCCCCGCATCGGGCTCTGTGCTGACAGCTCAGAGCCTGGAGCCTGCTTCGGATTCTGTGTCTCCCTCTCTCTCTGCCCCTCCCCCCGCTCATGCTCTGTCTCTCTCTGTCAAAAATAAAATAAAACATTAAAAACAGAAAAAGAAATATGAAATAATTTTTTAACAAATCAGGGGTCGGGCATGGTTTTTAGGTTTAAGGGCGCCCTGTACATTGAATACAGGTTTGTATATAAATGCACGATTTCTTTAAAATAAAAAGAGCAAAAAGTTAAAAAGTGGAAAATCATCTTACAGTAATTTAGGTCATCTGGGTTCTTCCCTTTATCTTCCCCTGCCCCCATGGCCCCATATTGCTCTGAGTTTTCCATGATGTTTGCCTGTTTTGGTCACAAACATGTATGTAGTATTTCAGGTACAATATAGATTAATTCAGTTTTTACTGTCTGGAGAGAGAATCTAACTCTTTTTTTTTTTTTTTTGTAAAAAAGAAAAAAGTTGTCAGCCTCAGTGATAATACCTACTCCTCTTCTCAATATGCACTGGAGAGCTCCCACTCTTTAATATCCCCCTTAATAAAGAGCTTTTAGAGGATTCTTTGGTGACAGGGTTCTGGCACCTGGAATACCTTTTCCCTGTTCTTAGAGGCTGAGATGGTGAGAGGTAATAGAGGATAGAGGGAAGGAAGTAGTAGCTGTCTATATCAGGTGTGTTAGAAGGGGATAGATAGCCTTTGATGTTGTTCATAACCTTTTTGCAGAACTGGAAGAAAGAACTAGAAAAACACAGGGAGAAATTATTAAGTGGAAGTGAGAGCTCATCCAAAAAAAAGCAGGTAAGAGTTTAATGTTGTTTTTAATATCACAGTTGGGTGTACTAGTATCAGTATAATATTAAAAACTCATATCAGCTTATTTAGATTTGTACTTTTATTTGTTTGTTTTTAGAGAAAGAAAAAAGAAAAGAAGAAATCTGGTAGGGTGAGCAAAAGTTTTCCATTTTTCTAAATGTTACGATTAAGAGCTTACAAGAAAAGTAAGATAATTTATACAACCTGTATGCTGACTGTAGATGAGTCAAGGAGCCTGGAGGTCCTTTGGTAGATATGGGTGATTTTGTTCTATTAGCAATATAAAGAAAGGCACCACCTGCCTTATAACCTAGTAGTAACTCCTCTGTTGCTATCAGGGAGGGAAAGGGGAAAATTGACTACCATTGCCATATCTGTTACTTTGTTGAGCCTTTTTCGTGTGTGTGTGTGTGTGTGTGTGTGTGTGTGTGTGTGTGTAAGGGCGTGTGACATTTCACTTTTTAATGTTTAAGTCTTCAGAATAATACAGCATCTGTTTCTCAGCCACTAGATTGATTTTGTTAAGTATTTGAAAGACTTAGTAATAAAAAAATTCCTGCATCTCACAAGCTTTAATTGTTTTGTGCTTGGTCAAGTATTCATCTTCTTCTTCATCAAGCTCTGATTCTTCCAGCAGTTCTTCGGATTCTGAAGATGAGGTAAGGTTTGCCTGTGATGGCTCATGAAATAATAATCTCTAATTTATTTAATGACAAGAGGAAATCCATTATGTAATATTTTAGAAATGTTGACTTGCAGGTTTTGGTTAATTATCCATAACCGAGAGCACTGACAGGAATGAACAGCTAGATACTTAAATATTAACATATTTTTTTATATTCCTAAATTTATCTTATTCACTTAAAAATATCAGAGAAGAAATACAGTTTAAAAATCTAAAATGCTATCTGACTAGAAGCTAGAGGGTACGTGTGACTCAAATTACTTGACTTTTTTTTATAAAACAGGAAGGTTAGTATAGGTTATACTTTACACAATTATTAAGGGGGTGCTTGGTTGGCTCATTCGGTAGAGTATGTGACTCTTGATCTCAGGCTCAGGAGCTCAAGCCCCACATTGGGCATAAAGTTTACTTTAAAAATACTGTTAAGTAAAACATGTATTTACAACTTGGTTCTTTCATGGATAAAGTTTTTATGTTAATAAAATGCATCAATTATATTTTTGAAACAAAGCAAATGTTTGTAAAAATGTTTTATATAGGATAAAAAACAAGGAAAAAGAAAAAAGAAAAAGAAGAATCGTTCACATAAATCTTCTGAAAGCTCCATGTCAGAAACTGAATCGGACAGTAAGGTAAAATTACTTAAATTAGCAGCATTTTGGATAGCAAACCACATTTAATTAGCTTCTTTTAAGTCATCCTATCTTAAATTGCTCTCAGTTTGGAAATGAGATACTATTTTTTTTGTACTTTGATGGTCTGTGCCATTTAATTGATATACTTAATATCTTACATATGGTTTTCAGTTGTTCTCTAAGTACTTCCACATGTCTCCATCTCTCAACATTTCCATGATAGCTTTATGATAAATGTGACAGATACTATTTTTTCCATTTTCATAAAGAAGTCAGAGTTTAGAGAAAAAAACATACTGTACTATCTGGTCCAGTATCCTATTCCTAAATCTGCTCTGTACTGTCCAGAATTGTGAAACATAATTGGCATTGGCTCTCAGACATTTGTGATAATAAGGAATACATGCAAGTTGTAATAAAAGTGTAGATTCCTGGGCCTCATCGCCAGAGAGTATGATTCAGTAAATCTGATTAGGCTCAGAAGTCTACATTTTTAATAGATGTTCTCTATGATTCTGATATAGGGGTGTCCTCGGACCACAATTTGACAAACACTAACCTAGGGTCTCAGAAAAACAAAGCAACTGTCTGGTTTTGTGGCAGATCTCTACTAGTCCTAGTGTCATTTCTTTTGACAAAATTCCTGGCATCCAGAAAGTATTCAGTAAACACTGGTTTTCTTTTTGTCTTTTAAGACTGAAGACTTAGTCTCATGATAATGATAGCTAATATTTGTCCAAGTGCCTCCTCTGTGTTAGGCATAGTTCTAAGCACTTGACATTTTAACTCAATCCTCATCCACTTTTTGGATAAGGAAGGCTCAGGGAGGTTAATGGCTAGAACTGAAACAATCAAAAGAAAGAAATTCTAGCCTCTCCTCCTTACGAGGAGAGTAGGAAAATGAGATTGGTGGACGTCCACACTCAGTGTGAATTAGAACTCCCATGCATATGACCACCACGGGCAAAAATAGGCAGATGGCATTAAGTCTTATTTTTTAAATAAACTAGGTGGTTATTATAGATAATCTGTCATTTGAGGTATACCTAGATTTGATATGTAGCTAGATAAATGAAGAATGCCCATTTCCTTACAGGCACATATATACACAACATAACGTTCCTCCTACATTTTCAGAATAAAATTCTGGTGTTGAAGTAAACTTTTTCCAGTTTATATAATAAATTGAGTGAATCATAGAGCAAATCACTGTTTTGGTATTTTTGTCCTTATACTATTATGCTGTATCTTTTAAATTTAAAATTGATATATATATATATGTTTGTGTGTTTAGGATAGTTTAAAAAAGAAAAAGAAGTCAAAGGATGCAACTGAGAAAGACAAGGTAATTATAATTTTACATTGCCTTTAGTCTGTCATACAATACTTCATTTACTTCAAAAAATTGACAATATGTTCTCCCTTTTAACTTAAAGAGATTTATTTATTTTGTTTTTATAGCATTTCTCGCTGATTTAAGGAAATCATTTATTGAATTCATAATTGAAGGTTAAAAGATCACAAAAGTATTCCTGCAGAGTTTGAGTTTGTACAGATTATTATCTCAGATTAAAAATTCAAAATGATGGAGATTAAATATTTCCTTTGTTTCTTCAAGTCATTTTATTTTATTTATTTTTTAAATGTTTATATTTTGAGAAAGGCAGAGTGTGAGCGGGGGAGGGGCAGAGAGAGAGAGGAAGACAGGATTGGAAGCTAGCTTTGCACTAACAGCGTGGAGCCTGCTTGGGATTCTCTGGCGCGCACATGTGTGCTGCATGTCTCTCTCCCTCTCCCTCCCTCTCCCTCCCTCTCCCTCCCTCCCTCCATCACTCTCTCCCACTCTTCCTCCCTCCCCCGCCTCTCCCCTGCTCACATTCTGTCTCTTTTTCTCTCAAAATAAATACATAAACTTTTTTTAAAAAGTTAAAAAAAAAGACTTTTTAATTACAGAACCTGGAGTTCTGTTTCAAATTGAATACATCGTAGATAAGTTTTGAAAAATCTTTTTACTACTATGGATATTTTATTTTTATTTATACTTAACTATAAATAATGCAAGTTTATTCCTGTGTTTCTGATGTACAATTAAAAATCTTTTTCTGGTTCTTAGTAATAAAAACCTAAAGGAAGCAGTTACTAATGAAAGAAAACTACAGATCAGTGTCATTATATTTTATTCAGTCTTTTTAAACATATTTTTTAAATTGGGGTGTAATTCACATAATATGCTATTAAACATTGTAAAATTACAATTTGGAGGAATATTGTGTATATACAGTGTTGTGCAATGACCACCTCTGTAGTTTAAAAACGTTTTCATTACCCCCTCAAAAACAACCCATACTCATTAACTAATTACCATTCTCCCTTTCCCCCTTCCCCTAGTAACTTCTGTTCTGCTTTCCATCTCTAGATTTATATATTCTGGATATATCTTTGTTCTATTCTGTTTTGTGTTTTGTTTTGTTTTGTTTTGTTTTGTTGAATCAAAAGTGGAACTTCATGGACACCTGGCTGGCTCAGTTAGTAGAGCATGTGACTCTTGATCTTGGGGTTGTAGGCTTGAGCTCCATGTTGGGTGTAGAGATTACTTAAAAATAAAATCTTTTTTAAAAAAAGTAGGAACTTTAATAAGTGTATCACTTGTATTTACATTAAAATAAATGGAATTTATTAGAATTAAAACAGTCCTTGCTATTTACGAATTGAATGTATAAGACAAATTATCCTTTGTATTTGTTTTCTGTTTGTTTACAAATTCAATAGTATTACACTTTGGAAAGCCAGTTACTTTTTGTTAACTCTGATACAAATATAAGGTAGCATTAACATAGCATATTCTACAGATTTAAGGACAGGTAAAACTTAGCATTAAACCCTCAAACACTGCTTCTTCTCCTACATTTTTTGGAGTAAAACACTGATATTCTTTTGTAGACTGTTTAGCTTAGGCCTGATTTTTTAGTGAGAACCACTCAGCAAGTAGGTGATTTCAGTTCCACATGGAAGAGCTTCAACAGAAGCTTTCAGGCAGCACCAAGGGCTGGGTGTGCCAAACCCCTGCCAGCTGTGCTGGTCACTGGGGCTACAGCTGGTAGCTTGTAGTGAAGTCAAGTGAAGCTTAACTTTACCGGGGCAGGTTGAAGAACAATTCTCTTATAACTTCCAGGGCTAGATCTTGACAGGGACACTCTGTGGATCACAGAGGATGACATAGACTCAGGACAGGTCCAGGTCCCTTCCCCTCTGAGTATATCATTTAAAAGCAGTCACACAATGTATTGCTTTTTGTGTCTGGCTTCTTTCACTTAGTGTAAGGTTTTCAAGGTTCATCCCAAGTGGTAGCATGTATCAATACTTCATTCCTTTTTATGGATGATTAATATTCCACTGTGTGTGTATGCCACAATTTGTTTATCCATTTGTCTGTTGATATTTAAGTTGTTTCTACCTTATGCTGTTGTAAACATGTATGTACAAGTTTCTGTGTGGACATATATTTTTACTGATCTTGGATATATACTTAGTAATGGTTTTAATATCAATTTGCAAATAAAAAAACCCATTTAGACACTAAAAAAAAGCCATCATGATCAAAATGGGTTAATTTGAAGAATTCAAAGATAAGAACTTTATTAATACAATTTGCCATATTGTAGTAACTGCCCAAATGAAAGAAACCGTAATTGCCAAAGGGATATGATGTAATTCGACATTAATTCCTGATTTTCTAAATCATTATAGAATAAGTAGTACCTTTCATATTTAAAAAGATATATGTGTTAGGGGCGCCTGGGTGGCTCAGTCAGTTAAGTGACCGGCTCAGGTCATGATCTCATGGTTCATAGGTTCAAGCCCTATGTCGGGCTCTGTGCTGACAGCTCAGAGCCTGGAGTCTGATTGGGATTCTGTGTCTCCCTCTCTCTGCCCCTCCCCGACTTACCATCTGTTTCTCCCTGTCTCAAAAATGAATAAACATTAAAAAAATTTTTTTAAATACACGTGTGAAACTAAAAACTGGTAGTATACAAACATGAAATACTAAAACAACTGCATTGTGATTTTGTACTTCAGTATAAGGTACAGAGTAATAATGTGTTTTTACAGAGTAAAAGACAAATAATACAATAAACAAATACCCATATACATATCAGCTGGAGTTGGCAAATGATTTACATTTTGTCATAGTTGCTTCAGGTCTGGTTTTATTAAAGAAAAAGTACAGGGTGCCTTGGTGGCTCAGTCAGTTGAGCGTCTGACTTCGGCTCAGGTCATGATCTCACGGTTTGTGAGTTCGAGCCCCGCGTCAGGCTCTGTGCTGACAGCTCAGAGCCTGGAGCCTGCTTCAGATTCTGTGTCTCCCTCTCTCTCTGCCCCTCCCCCACTCACACTCTTGTCTGTCTCTCACAAATAAATAAACATTAAAAAAAAGAAAAAGTACAAGACACCCTCTCCTTCCTTAGAGGCAGCTGTTTCTGAAATTAATGTGAATTTTTCCCATCCACATTTATACACTTTTATTGCATAAGTATATGTTCTTAAATAGCATTAGATATTTTGCATTTTCAAAATGGTATCATGTTTCCTTCTGGCACCTACTTTTTTCATTCAGCATTGCTGTGGACATTTATCCTTGTTGATGCCCTCAAGTCCTTTTGCTTATAGTATTCTGTTATATTAATGTGCCATAATTTATTTCTCCATTCCTTTTTTAAATTATTTTTATGTTTTAGAGAGCATGAGCAGGGGAGAGGGACAGAAGGAGAAAGAAACTCAAGCCAGGCTCCATGCTCAGTGCAGAGCCTGATTCAGGGCTTGATCTCATGACCCCCTGGGATCATGGCCTGAGCCGAAATCAAGAGTCGGACACTCAACCAGCTGAGCGATTCAGGCGCTCTTGTTTCTCTATTCTTCTGTTTTTGGGACATCTAGCTGTTTTCATTTTTCAGTAATGCAAACAGTGCTGCAGTGACTATTTCTTATCCATTTTTCCTTTTCCACAAGTTATCATTACTTTTCTAAGACACACCTGGGGAAAAAGGAAATAAATAAGATATACCTGGGACTATAATTTCTAGGTTCAAAGATGTTCATACATTTAACTTGTCTAAATTTTGCCCACCCAAATGCTCATTAATTTGTGTCCTGCTAGTAATGTATTGACCGTACCCTTGTTCCACATACGTGATGGTCAACACTATGAAATTTCTTTTTGCCAATTTAATATGTGAAGATGGTTTAGCCTCTTCATTTGCTTATTAGCCATTCAGATACCATTTTCTGTGAATTGCCTATTCATAGTCTTTGCCTACTTTTCTGTTGGTTTTTTGTTTTTATGACTCATAGGAGTTTCATATTTTAGATATTACTCATTTTTCATATACATGATGAACATTTTGGGGTCCATGGCTTCTCTTAATATTGTTTAGAGTGACTGTTATAATCATAAAAAGGGTGTAATTTTTTCCCTTAGGCAATATTCTTTGTTTTTAGAGTTTTCATTTTAATTCCAGTATAGTTAGCATAGTGTTATAAAAAAGGGTGTGATTTCAAGTCATATATCAGTCATTGTTTTCAGCTCGTTTTTAAATTGTTACAAAAATGGAATATGATACCTAATAATAGAAGGAATATTCTGTTTCTAATAGTAACAAGACTATATAGGAAATTTTTAAAAAATTGATCAGAACTTACTTGAAGAAAATATGCAAATCTATTCAGAGAAGCACATGAAGATGAAGATTCAGTAAATTTTCCTGGGTATGAGCTATCCTATTAGACATTAATGCTTTGGTTAAAAAATAGTGTGGTATGGTACAGGAATAGAAAACAACAACAACAACAACAAAAAACAGTGGATAAAATGGAACTAACAGTTGGGGGAGGAGGGAACAGTCTGGAGCCCAAGTAAAACTTTGTAAGTATTTGTGGAACTTAATATATGATACAAGTGGCTTTTCTTGGGACAAAATGATTGTCCGTTTGGAAAATATAAAGCTGGGCACTCCTTAAGGCCAGATAAATCCCAAATATGTCTGTTTTAAGTCTGAAAGTATAACTGGAGAAAGACCATGGAGAATATGGTATTGGGGTGGAGAAGGCCCATGACTCAAAACTCAAAACTTTTGACCAGATAATTCTAATTCTGAATGACAAAGATCACAAAAAAGTAAACCATGAACAAAGTTTAAATATAATGAACAAACTTAGTAAAAACTAGGAATACATAATTTAAAACTTCGTAATTAAAAAATGATACTTTATATTTGCTGTGGAAGCAAAGGCAGAAACAAATACCTTATATACACAGAAAAAGTGGTAAAATTCATGTTTAGGCATTTCTTAAAATACGACTGTATTCCAATTATCTGAGATTAATATGATTGATAAAAGAGCCCGATAAGGAGGCTTCTTGGTAAAGTGTGATTCATAAATGAGTGAAATAAATGATTGAGGGGTGGTGGTGGGAGAATGAGCAAATCATTTGGGTGAAGGCTACTTTGGTCTTTCATTTAAACATTGTTATTAGGTAAAGATTTTGTACTCACGCACCCTTTACTGTATTTCAACTTTGTTTTTGTTATTTTTTAAGTTTATTTATTTATTTTGAAATAGAGAGCGAGGAAGTGCGAGGGAGGGAGAGAGAGAGAATCCCAGGCGGGCTCCATGCTGTCAGCGCAGGGCTCAATGCGGGGCTCGATCCCACGAACCATGAGATCATGACCTGAGCCGAAACCAAGGGTCGGATGCTTAACTGACTGAGCCATCCAGGTGCCCCTCAAGTTTGTTTTTATTACTTATTTATTTATTAAAGTTTATTTATTTTGTTTGTTTATTTGGAGAGAGAGAGAGAGAGCACAAGCAGGGGAAAGTCAGAGTGAGAGGTAGAAAGAGAGAATCCTAAGGTGCCCCCAGGTGCCCCTCAACTTTTTTTTTTTTAATTTTTTTTTTAATATTTATTTATTTATTTTGAGACAGGGAGAGACCGCATGAACAGAGGAGGATCAGAGAGAGAGGGAGACACAGAATCTGAAACAGGCTCCAGGCTCTGAGCTGTCAGCACAGAGCCTGACGCGGGTTTGAACTCACAAACCGTGAGATCATGACCTGAGCCACCCAGGCGCCCCTCAACTTTGTTTTTAATAGCAAAGAACCCATATGTATGCCTGCCCTCCAAAAAGAGATGGGTTAAGTAAATTCTGGCATATGCTGTCAATGAATGTCAAAGGCAGCCATAAATGACAATGTCGTTGCATGAAAAGGTACTATTGGGTGAGAAGAGCAGGTTCTAAACAAGAATTTATGTAAAATAGTAAATGTACACACAGAGAGCTGTTTCCAAAAATCTTCATGATGTTTAATGCCTGGTACTGGGCTTCAGGTGAATTTTCTTACAGTGAGCATTTATCATTTCTACCAAAATAATAAGCTGTTTGCAGAAACAAAATTAAATCACCTGTAATATAACACAGATCATCACTGTTAGCTTATTTTCTATGTGATTTATTTTTGTCCAATAATCTTCAAAATTGGGTCCATGCTATATAGTTTCGTGGTTTTTTTCTATATGATTCAGTAGTGCTCATTTTTTCCATTGTAGTTTTTTTATTGTTACGAACTAGTCAGACATACAGGAAGAGTATATGGAAAATAATAAAATGACAACCTGCATATCCACTATGAAGCTTTAATAAATCTTAACATTTTGCTGTACATCAGATGTTTTTGAAATTTTTTATTCCTCAGAGTGTATATTTTTAAGTGTCTAATAACTCCTTCAGTCTTTCTTCTTCCCCAGAGTTACACATTTTCTCATCATTAAGAATACTTAGAGATGAAGATTTTTTTAATATGAATTTAACACTGGGAACATACTAAAGTAATTTATACTGTGTAGAGATCTTTTTCAATTATCATGATTACCCTTTGGTGTGTGTGTGTGTGTGTGTGTGTGTGTGTGTGTGTAGCACTAGGCTTTTCTGATCCAACACTGGGTAGAAACAAAACAATCCAAATACAAGGGACTTAAATCTTATGCCACCTGTATGGTTTCTTATGAGTTTTTATAATTCTGTCATTTATAATTAAAATAAGAGGGGTGCCTGCCTGGCTCAGTCAGAAGAGCATGTGTCTTTTGATCTCAGGGCCATGAGTTTGAGCTCCACGTTGGGTGTAGAGATTACTTAAATTAACAAATATTTTTTTAAAAAAAGGCGCTTGGGTGGTTCAGTCGATTGAGTGTCTGACTTCGGCTCAGGTCATGATATCATGGTTGTGAGTTCAAGCCCCATGTCAGAGGCTGTTCTGTCAGTGCAGAGCCTGCTTCAGATCCTCTGTCTCCCTTTCTCTCGTCCTTCCCCCACTCATGTTCTCTCTCAAAAATAAATTAACTTTTAAAAAAAAGGAAAAAAATGAGGATATTACATCTAAAAGGACATGTAGTTATGTCTTTTAGGGTTATGTAATAAAAGCATTATTTTATTGGGGTTAAAGACTGAATACTGGTGAATGTCATCAATTTTAGACATTTCTAAAATGAAAATAGGTAATTTTTGTGATAATTGGAGGAATTGTTAAATAGAACTTAGAAGCGAATTTGTGTGGCATAGCATTACATCTTTTTGAGTCAACATACATGTATTTATTTTTCATAGGACATTAAAGGACTCAGCAAAAAAAGAAAGATGTATCCTGAAGATAAACCTTTATCATCTGAGTCCTTATCAGAATCAGATTACATTGAAGAAGTAAGTATATGATCAAATCCATTTTCTTCACTTGAAAATGTTATTTGATTTTGGGGTGCCTGGGTGGTCTAGTTGGTTAAGTGTCCACCTCTTGATTTCAGCTCAGGTCACAATCCCAGGGTCATGAGATTGAGCCCCACATCTGACTCCGCACTGACAGGGAACCTGCTTAAGATTCTCTCCCTCTGCCATTCTCCCCCCATCATGTGCATGCTTGCTCTCTCTCTCTCTCTCGCTCTCTCTCTCTCTCTCTCTCTGAAATATAAAAATAATTGTTCAGTTACTTGATTTTAATAAAAGAAATTAGTTAAAAGAAATACGTCATGAATATTTGATTTACTCACTTCTCTAGTAAGTGTGCTATGAAAAAGAAATGGAAGTTCTGTTTCAGAACGAGTTTTTCATTTCCTAGAAGATAATTAATTATATAGCTAATATTATAATTAACCGTATTTACAAATATCTATTCTGAGCTATTTTTTAATGTTTGTTTATTTTTGAGAGAGCACAAGATGGGGAGGGCAGAGGGAGGGGAAGAGAGGATCTGAAGCAGGCTTCGCACCGACAGCAGCGAGCCCAGTGTGGGGCTTGAACTCATGAACCATGAGATCATGACTTGAGCTGAAGTTGGACACTCAACTGACTCAGCCGCCCAGGCGCCCCTATTTTATTTTATTCTTCTAATATTTACTTTTTACTATACTGCTATTTTGATTACGTGAAAGATGCTGTTTGATGTGTAGTGTATTGAAACCTAGCATTCCCTTGTTTTTATTTGGAACTACTACTATTTAAGAAGTAGAACAGTGATGAGATAGAGCAGAAATGTTGCTGTGATCTTTTTTCCTATCTATAAGGTTGAGAGGAGAATTAGGTAGTCTCTATACTATGGTCCTTTTCAACTCTGATACTCCTATCTTGGATTTTGTTAGATAATTTTAGGTCTGTAAGTTACCATCTTTAAAGTGTTTTTCTCTTGGATTTTGTTTCCTCATTTGTAAAATAGGGCCTATTGCTCCCCTTTTGTAATAGTATTTTGTAATACCCCCCTGAAATGAAATTGAAATGAATTGAATTGAAATTGGCAGCATATATGTATGTATTACAGATCTGATCTACACATTTTATATTAATATCCCCTAACATATTTTTTTTAATATATAAGAAAATATTAATGTATAATTTTACTAAATTTTATTTCAGTGCATAAATGCTGAGTGTGATAATACCAGAATACATAAAATCTTAAGACGTAACAAAATCCAAGCTGTAGCACGTACATTACATAAGCCCTTCAAAAACTCTAAAGTAACATTGTCATCAATGCATTTTCCAAAACTCAGTAAAGCTCTGGATGAATGAAACAAAATACAGTCTTCCCTTTGTTTATATGATATCTGCATTTCTGGGATGTGCAAACAGGGATTTAAGGTATAAGAAGGCATTTAAAATGCCATTTGATTGTCAAAATGGTTTTTACATATAAATTTTAAAAAAATGTCTTGAGTGCAAGTTACATATTTGTCTTCTCAACAAAAATTCAAACTTTTTAGGTACGAGCAAAAAAGAAGAAAAGCAGTGAGGAACGAGAAAAAGTAATAGCAAGTATCATTTAAATTTTTTACATGACAATAGTGTGGTTCTTTTTGTTAAGATAAAATGAATCCTTATAAAGCATGACTTCATTTACTGGGCCTAAATATTTATTGGGAAAAATGTGGTATTCAGCTTTACTTAATGGGTTAAAGCAAGTTAAATTGGCTTAGGAGAAAGGAAGAGTATCCTAGTAGTAAACGTGTCCTGTTTCCATTTCAGTGTTTTATTCAGCATTTCATTTTATTTTATTCCATATTCAGTGCTGTTAGAAATAAAAACTCAAACTTTTTTTGATTTTCTTAAGCTGTAATATGAAATATGAGATTTAAGTATGGTGATTCCCTCATCTTCAATAGAAGTTACTTTCAGATCAGCCAAACCTTATATAACAACAGAAAAACCCTCTAAGCACAGGACGCAATAAATAATGTGACAACATAAATAATTCACTAATAAAGATGATTCTTTTGATTGTTTCTAAAGCCAGCTCTGCTATTATGCAAATTGAGAAGTATAAAAGGAGAAAGAAGGAAGAGGAGAATAAAGAAAATGGAAGTGATATTCAAATGAGAAGCAGACCAACCTGGGGAAAGTAGATAACAGATTATCAAAGAGTAATTGCAGACCATATCGTTAATTTAGGAGCACTCAGTATAAGCATGGGTGATTGCCTTTGAAAATATTTTCTTAGGGAGAGGTAGAAGAAAAATGAGAACAGCATCTTTTGTAGGTTTGAGGGTTAGCTTCCCTTTCCCGGAATTTCCCTCACTCTTAAATGAGGGTCTTTTTCTGGTAGAAAGAATCACCTGGGAATATATGACTCAGAAGTAACATTTACTGTACTTCATGACCAAGGCGATATTTAAGAGACTTTTTTTTCTGAATGGGAATATAATTTGAGTGAAAACTGCTTTGGTCTTTGGTTCAGATTAACTAAGACATAATAGTTAATTTAGGATAGTTCTAATTTGTACTTGCATACCACACTGTTTTCGTGCATTCAGCTAGCATATGTTTATTAAGCATCTCTATGCAGGCACTATTGGTGTTAGTAGTGTTGCTATAATGGAATACAAGATGGATAAGAGGATGATATGTAAGAAAGTGACTTTGGGGAAGGAAAGCCTTTTTGAGGAAGTAAAATTAAGCTGAAATAGGATTTACAAGAAAGAACCAACCATGTGAAGGTCAAAAGAAGAATATCCTAAACAGAGAGAAGAGCTGAGGACCTGTGGTAGGAATGAGCTTGATTTGTTTGAAGAATGGAAAGAGTAAGCATGGCTTACACCTAGTAGATGAAGAGGAATTGCATACAGTGAGGTTGGGAAGTAAGCAGAGGCCATGTCACGTAGCCAGGTGTTTCAGTTTTAATCAGAATGCTTTGGGAAGCTATTTTGAGTGTTTTTAACAAAGAAGTGACCTAAATCAACTTTACATTTTTAAAATACTGTGGCAGAGATGGAGTAGAGAGAGGTGAGGAATGGTGTTCGTATCACAGTGGTAGTAGTGAGGATGGACTGGTGTGATGGATTTGAGTTATGTTTTTGGACTTAGATGGTAGGGCTTACTTGCTGCTTTGGATGTAGAGAGTGGAGTTAAGACAGAGTAGAGCCAACCGCAGCTTAGTTTCTTTGCCTTAATAGAGGTGCCATTTACTAAGATAGCTAAGAGAATTTGGAGAGAAAAATTAACATTTTTATGGTAATTTTAGATACACTTGTTAGGTATCCAGGAAGAACTCACAGTCTTGAGTTCAGAGCAAGGACTAGATAGGAAGATTTGGTATGTAAGTACTATTTAAAGCATGGGAGACTGAGAGAGCATGTGGAAAAGGAAGGAGGTCCTGAAAGGTCAAGCAGAGGAATAAGAACAAGCACGGGAGGTGAAAGGGTCTTTGCAGTAGAAGAAAGCAGCAGATTGAGGTGTTGTGGAAGCCACGAAGAAAAGTATTTTAAAAAGAGAGTAGTCAACTGTGCTTTTATGAAAAAGCAACCTAGACCCAAAACGTTAAAGGGCCAAATACAGGGAATTTTGTAAAATTCCCTGTGCACTTGATCTTTTCATGAAGAGAATGATGAAAGTTAGCTTAAGGCTGCTAAGTGGTAGAGACCTTTGAGAGGGGCAGGGGGATTGTGGAAAGTTCTTATTGATTCAGAAATGATAGGAAGCTTTGCTTTTGCTGTCTTTACACGTCTCCTTTCTTGCTTTTTTTTTTTTCCTTTCTTGCTTTTTATTTTCTTTTGCAACAACTAGTCTCTCATTTGATACCACTTTTCTAAGTATCTGTTTCTAAGAGTTCTGCCTTCTCTTCTACATCAGAAATAGTCACAAGAGTCAGAGTTCAACAAAATTGTAGCTGTCTTTATCTAGTCATGAGTTGACTACTTTTTCTAGGCTTTAGTGGCATTTTTGTCTAAAAAGTAAGCATCTGAATGCATGGCTGGTTCTGCAGGTACAGTGTATGACTCTTGATCTTGGGGTTGTGAGTTGAAGCCCCATGCTGGGCATAGAGCTTACATAAAAGCTTTTTTAAAAAATTAAAGTTACTAAGCTAAGTAGACTTTTCAACTGTACATCAATATTTTGTACCAGTTAGTTGTTGTTAATTTAATAATTAAAATAGTTACCAGTGAAGACAGGACCTAATAATTATGTTCCTGTTTACCCAAAAAGTACCAGATTTAATATATATTTTTTCCAAAAACTGTCATTTATAAAAACAGTTGTGTTTTGCTGTGATATGAGGACTTCTTTGCAATAACTACAATTACTTCGCCTTTACAAATTATATAGTATGAGATACAGCAGTTGATATGATTATTCATAGAATTTATTTTCTATAGAAAGTTTTATTTAGAAACTACATTAATGTGCTGATGACTTAAGAATTTTTCCATATCTTTTTGAAAACAAGCACTCTTAGTCCTCATGATATTAATTATTTAGACTTTTCCAAAAATGTTCCGAATAGTTTACTTGGTTGTGTAGATTGTTTGAAATAATTATATAGTAGCTTAGAAGTACCATGGTAAAGTTGTTTTAGACTTGCATATTTTCCTGTAGAAATGTCTAACAGGGAACTCTCTTTACAGGAAAAAACAAAAAAGAAAAAGAAGCATAAGAAACACAGTAAGAAGAAGAAAAAGAAGGCTGCTAGTTCAAGTCCCGACTCGCCATAATATTGAGAAAAATCAGGATTCCTTTATAAAGAAAGTGCAATGTCTAAGGAAATCTCAACTGTGAAAATTATGACATAATTACTAAAATGCATGAATTTTCTTGTTTTTAGAATTATTACTGGACTATTCAGTAGCCACTTGGATGCCTCTGTGTGAAAGGGCCATAATTGTTGCCTGCTGCTTGAACATCAGTCTTTTCTCTTCCAGTGCTTAACAACTCTGGGAGATAATACATTGCAGTTGTGCTAGTGGTTAAGATATTTGGGGATAAAGTTAATATTTTTGACTTGAAGTATCTAATGATAAATCAACAGAAATCGAATCTGGATATATCATTAAGATGTAATTAGAAATGACCAGATGACTCGAGTTAACATTTTGGAAATAGGGATTACATTGATATTTCAAAATCCTTATTCTGTAGATAAGTGTATTTTAATTTTTTCCCCTTATATACTTTTATTTACCCGGGGAAGGAGCTTTTAGGGTTGGGGGGGGGGTGGTTTGCTATCTCTTTAGCTAGCAGAATAGCGTGCCTTTTATCCTCACACATCCTATTTTTGTGGACACAGTAGCCATGCTTCATGGGGAGGTCAGAGCTGGTACAGCAGTCTTGCCCTTAGACATCCTTGGACTCTTGTCATTTGCTGCTTTAAGTGAACCAGAGTAACAGCCTTTTGCAGCACGACAAAGCCCTAAAAGCTCTGGGATTTACCTCCACTTCAATAATACTGAATGTTTTTTAGCATTAGAATGTGTTATAACATTTGAATTAATTTTGACTACACTTTGGCTTTGGAGAGGAATCATTTTCAATAGACACTGGTACTTTTTGAACTTGATAGCTAAAGATTATAAAATGCATGTTTTATACTGTTAGTTTTAACCAGTCAGGAAAATTTTATGTAACCAGTGATAGTTATTTTATTTTTGTATGAATTTTGTTTAGGCTGCAGTGTTTAGCTTTTATTAACTCCTTATTCTTGCTATCTTAAATTCCATACTGTGTTTAATGGCATACTTGCCAAGATACTTAGCATGTAAAAAGAAAAAAGCAGACTTCTAATTTTTTTTTTTTTTTTTCCAAACAGCTTCATATTGAAGCTGAGTCTTACCATAAACAAGTTGAGTGGCAGGCCTGGTATGCTGTGTCTTGTTACATAAAGCTATTGCCAGAATCTTAGTAAATATAACATTTTAGAAATTTGTCTTTGTATATTCATAACAAATTATGACAAGTTAAGTGAGAATTACATTATTGCTCTTCCTGTCATATTTTACTAAGATTTTGTGCCTCATATCTACTGCTGAATTGTTTACTAGTAACGTTAAAAGGAATTGATAAATCATTTTCACTTTACATTTTTATATAATCAGGTAACATGAAATATAATTTGATGTACAATTTTGCCTGTTTCAGAGGGTGTGCTAATTATAGTGGTATATGCACAAAACATTTTGGCATGACAAGAGGCTGAATAAATAGCTATTTTACTTAAAAATAGCTGTGTTCTTATCAGCTCCCTTTGAGTTGCAAGTAAAGTTATAAAGATTAAGAAACACTACTAGGGGTTCAATGGTAGGTGGATAAGACATATCCCCAAATTTTTAGCTGTAAAAATTATTTATTTCTTGGTAAACTTCCTTAAATTTTATGCTTAAAGCTTCATACTCTTTCCTAATAAAAGATATGTAGGGGCACCTGGGTGGCTCAGTCAGTTAAGCATCCAACTCTTGGTTTCGGCTCAGGTCATGATCTTGAAATTGTGAGATTGAGACCCATGTTAGGCTCTGTGCTGACAGCGCAGAGCCTGCTTGGGATTCTCTCTCTCCCTTCTCTTTCTGCCCTCTCTCTCTCTCAAATAAATAAACTTAAAGAAATAAATAAAAGATATGTATATGCTCTTGAGTACACAATAAGTTTTGAGGAACATTTTTTTATCTGAAAGGAAGTTTCTTAGAATGGTTGTTCAAGAAAATGCTAAAAGATAAGTTTATCAGTTTATTTGGTGATCAGTTTTGGTATGAGCACACTGGTCCAGAATGTGATGATTATATCAAATTAGAAAGCAACGGTTATTAGACCGAGGAATAAGGTGACCTGGCAGAAAAACTGTTCTTTCCAGGCTGTGTTGACTGTCTGTGAAACACCTTTTTCATTGCTTCTGTGATGGTAGCCTTAATAGTCTTCTTTCTAATAAGCTATGGGAAGAAAATTTGATAGAGTAATGTTATGTGCAAGTCCCTAACATTTCTTACTTCTTCTTTCCACCAAACCACCCTTTTTCTTGAATACTTTTATACCAGTTTTATAAACACAGGGCATGTTATGTGGATAATGATGCCAAGGTAACCGCAACAAAATTGATGAGTGTCTGAATCGAAAAATTGAATTTATACCAGTACTTCTCTGTCTGATTGTTTTGGATTCATTTGGTTGCCTTTAGTATATTTAGGTGTTTTATTTTAAATACCGTAAGATTGTTCTGAGTTGACTTTATCCAGAATATAGGTTCATATTCCTCCAGTCAAGGTGTGCTAAAAGCCTATTGCCTCATTTGCTTTCATTTCATAGAGAATAATAGACTAGCCTTGGAGAAACTGAGAACAGTTATTCTTCAGACTTAAGTGACAGGTTTCACACTTTTAAAACATTGCCAGTTTTCAACTTAATTCAGTGAACACAGTATTTCCTAAAGAAAAGTTTTGGGAGAGCTTTTGTGTTCCAGTTGTATTTGCATTATTTTACTTTTTTATAATTTGTTTTAATTTTTTTTGTAATCTCTATACCCAACATAGGGCTCAAACTCATGACCTCAAGATCAAGAATTGCACGCTCCTCCAGTCGAGCCAGCCAGGCGCCCTACATTTGCCTTATTTTAAAATTTACTTTATATTTTATTTAAAATTTGTAAGAATATTGTATTCTAAATTCTAAAATTCATTCTGGTACATTTTCTTGCCTTACTATAGTGAAAGCCAGTAAACAGACTAGGAAATGTTTGTTCCCTGTATTAGGATTTGACAGTAGAGTTAGAACAGTTATTTTGGCCAGCTTTGGCATAGTCACACCATGCTTTCTTACCAGTCAGTCAGGTATAAGTTGGAGGGGTACTAGTGGGGTTTTACATTTTTCTAGGAGCTCCCAGATTGAAGTCTCTCTTACGAGAAGATGCTTAAAGTTTTTTAAAGGAGGTTACGTAATCTTTGAAGGAGCTATTTATAGCCTAGAAAAATATGTCCACTTAAAAATAAGATCCTTATAATTTTATTTAGTTGTGTGTTCAGATAGGAAGGAAACATTTTCAACCATACAGTTTGTGCTGAGGAAATATAAATGACAATAATATCAAGTACCACTTTAAGTGGTGTTTAGCCCTAAAGAAAAGATAAATATAGGAATTGCTGTAATATTTCAGATCACAGTAACATTCATGGAATCATTGCATTTGTTTTGAGTGCTAACAACCGTTGTTGCATATTTTTGCAATCACTTGAGAACCTTCTGTGGTTGCTGGAACGTTGCCGCCGTCACATTCTGTTGGTATAGAGTAATGAACTATGGAATCAGTGACAATCCAAGACATGTAGGCTTGGAACTAGGCTATCTTAGAACTCTACAGTGTGTTGAAGCAACACTTGACATGGACCAGAAGACTCTGAAGAAACTGGTGGAATCCATTAGTAATACCGTCAAGAACTGTGAGTACTAACCAGACATCCAGCACTGCCTGAACATCTTTATTCAATCAAATAGAAACATTGATAGATACATTGGACATTAACAGGTTCTTTGTAACACCCAAAATAGAGTTCCTCTAATTTCTGTCTAATGTTTTGGCCATTTAAAAAAATAGATTATAAGGAATTTACAAGATCCCTGCATTACACTGAGAATATTTTAATCAGGTTCCTAAAATATATTTGTGTATGTGGAAAGAAGAATTTGAGAACTTATGTGACATATGTACTAAAGGATTATCTGCCAACCAGGGACTCGTTCTGTTAACAGTCTGAAATTTAATAAGAGATCTCAAACTCTAAAGGTTTACCTTGACCAATTCCCTGACACAAAACCCATAGAGGCAGAGGATTGATAGAGCTATAGAAGATATTTTAGTTGCTGAAGAAATAAGCATGGTACTTTGCACATAGCAAATGTTTATTAAAATTAATGTAACAGATTGGGGGAGGGGGGAATCCTTGTCCTGACAGACCTTAAAAAGTATCTTGTCTCACGGGCATGACAACAAGCAATCCTGACTGAGATCCATTTTGACAATGTCTTTAGACTTTGAGGAAATGACTTTTATTTCTGACACTAGTACAGCCTTGTTGTTGGGCACTTCCATTTTTCCTTGTGTGGTCTCAGTAGGTCTCAGTAGTACCACCCTAAGAATCTCGTTGGTAGACTTAATTCAGTTTTCTCTCATTCCAGTTATATTTTAAATGATCCTCAAGCACTTCTAGGGCCTGTTTTTGCAATCTTGCTGTTCTTCAACCCTTAAAATCCATCTAGCAGATTTAACCAAAGTTGAATGTAATATCTACTGTTATTTGCCGTTTTCTTTTTCTTTTATTTTTTGGAGATCGGTTTGCTTTCTTTTTAATTTTTTAAACATTTTTAATGTTTATTTTTAAAGATTTATTTATTTTTATGTTTTATTATTTTTGAGAGAGAGAGGGAGACATAGACTCCAAAGCAGGCTCCAGGTTCTGAGCTGTCAGCACAGAGCCCGACGCAGGGCTTAAGCCACCCAGGTGCCCCTTTAATGTTTATTTTTGAGAGAGAGAGTGTGAGTGGGGGAGGGCAGAGAGAAAGGGAGAGACAGAATCTGAAGCAGGCACCAGGCTCCCAGCTGTTAGCATAGAGCCTGACATGGGGCTCGAACCCATGAACTATGAGATCATGACCTGAGCTGTAGTTGGACACTTAACCAACTGAGCCGCCCAGGTGCCTCTGTGTTTTGTTTTGTTTTGTTTTTTTAATTTTTTTTTTACATTTATTTATTTTTGAGAAACAGACAAAGCGTGAGCGGGGGAGGGGCAGAGAGAGAAGGAGACACAGAATCTGAAGTAGGCACCAGGCTCTGAGCAAGCAGTCACCACATAGCCTGATGCGGGGCTCGACCCCACAAACTGAGATCATGACCTGAGCTGAAGTCGGACACTCAACTGACTGAGCCATTCAGGTGCCCCTATTTTTAATTTTAAGTTTATTTTGAGAGAGAGACAGCCGAGTGGGAGAGAGGAGAGAGAGAGAATCCCAACCAGGCCCCGCACTGCCAGCACAGAACCCAATGCGGGGCTTGAACCCACGAAGCCGTGAGCTCATGACCTGAGCCAAAACCTGGAGTTGGACACTTAACCGACTGAGCCACTCAGGTGCCCCTATTTGCTGTTTTCTTAACCTGAGTTTTAAACATTCAAAAGGAAATTTTGCATACTTTAAAAATCTAACTCCTCTCCCCATCCAAATGAAACTACTTTTAGCCAGCTACCCAAATGTGTGTTTAATACCATAATTTGTTATTTGAAAACAATTCTCTGAAAGTATAGGTAATATAAGTAAAGAATATGTAATACTAGATCAGGCCCGCTTCCCATACAGTCTCCTACAAAGAAGATACTGAATAGTATCTTTCAAAAGAGGAACGAGTTGCATTCCTTTTGCAGAATTTTGACACTAAATTAGGATCAAAAGTTCAGTGTAACCAGATTACTATTTTATACTGAGATTATTAACAACTCATGTTTATTAAGCTCTTCATTGGGGAAATGGTATGCTTAATGGTTTATCTTCATCTTTAAGTCTCAGGAAAAAAACCCAATGAGGTAGGTGAAATTTTCCACATTTTCAGATGAGGAAACCAAGTCTCAGATTGTCTAAAATGACAGTGAACTTTTCTGGTGGAGGCAGAGCTAGAACCCAGGTAAGTCTGATGCCAGAACATGCATTTCATCTTCATTTCTCGATGCAACTAATAAGCATTCTAGACTCTCATGGTCATTCTGTATAGTACTGTCCCATAGTGAATGCAAAATAAAAATTGTTGAATTCAGCTCAGTTCTTGGGTCCTTGAGTTGAAAAACCAGACTGGCCTCTCATGACTGGAACTTGGGTGTTTTTTTGTTGTTTTGAGATTTTGTTTTTAGTTTGTACACCCAACATGGGGCTCAAACTCACAACCCCGAGATCAAGAGTTATATGTTCTACTGACTCAGCCAGCCAGCCAGGTGCACCTAGAATTTGCTTCTCAATGGGTAGGACTGGGGAGAGCTAACAAATAGTAACCACCTTGGCCTTCCCTTCTCAGGAAGAGATTGTATTGGGGTGGCTGCATGGCTCAGTTGGTGGAATATGTGACTTGATCTCAGGGTCATGAGTTCGAGCCCCACACTGGGGGTAGAGTTTACTTAAAAAGACAAAAGGGATTGTCTTACTATTTCTCTTGGTGTACATAGATAGTTTTAGTTGTCATGTGCCAGAAAGTTGAGATGGCTTTTCTTGGGCTTTGCTTTAAAGTTTCTTAAGAGGGAGGCTTCATAATTTACTAGGCCTACATGTGCCACATGGCTTCTTGAGTCCAAACTACTAGATTGCGTGACTCTGATCCTCCACTATTTCCAGTGACCTCACGAAGAAAATTCATTACCTTACCAAGCAGCTGTTGATTTTTTTTCATACAGCTCTAGAATATAAAACATTGTAGAGCTGTATTCCAGTAGAGTAACCACTAGCAATGTGTGGCTATTTACTTAACATTTTTTTTAAGTAATCTCTACACCTAAAGTGGGGCTTGAACTCGTGACCCTGAGATGAAGAGTTGTCCCATGGTCTACCAACTGAGCCAGCCAGGTGCCCCATTTTTTAAAAAGTATGTGTGTGGCTATTTAAATGTAAATTAAAATTAAGTAGAGTTTTTTAAATCTTTAGTGGCAGTGGCAGATCATTACCTCAGGGCATAGTAAATGGCTTCATGTGTGTGCAACCTATGCGTTGTCATGGGGCCCCACGCTTAGTTTAATGCTCCACTAACACTTAAAATTAATGTTTTCAATGAGGGACCCATGTTTTCTTTGCATTGGACCCACAAGTTCTGTAGTTGATCTTGGCTGTATACCTCTTATTCATAGTATGGTAGGAGTATCTCCAGCATCAGAATCACCTAACGATGCTTACTGAAAATGTAGATTCCTGGATACCACCCTAGGCACATTTAAATATCTCTGCGAGTAGAGCCAATCATCCAGATTGTTCACTCCATTTATTCTTAGACACACTGAAGTATAGGGTTTCCTGATGAATCCCTAGTCTCTCCCAGGTGAAATTTCAGTTCTATCAACCTAATTGCAATCACAGCTTGATTAATAGTGAGTTAGGAATTGACCCAGTCTTATTCACACATATTGTTCAGCCATAATTTTTACACATATAGATTAAGAAATTTTTTTAAAGCTCAGTGAACAATTTTAAAACTTTCTAATAATTTCATGTTGTTTGATTCAAGTGATTATTTTGGCAGCTAGAGCTTACTTTGGATCCTGTCTCCTCCAGTATATTCCTTTACCTCATTTGTGTACAAGGAGTTATCATTTACTTAGCAAACATTTATGTGAGAGCCTACCATTGTGCTTGGCACTACTGGATACTGAGTAGATAATTGACATAAGAGTAAGAGATTTTTGTTATATGCCTTCCTAAAATGCAAATATTATGTGGATTTTTTTAATATGTATTTATTTTTGGGGCGCCTGGGTGGCTCAGTCAGTAAGCATCCGACTTCAGCTCAGGTCATGATCTCGCTGTTCATGAGTTTGAGCCCCGCATCGGGCTCTGTACTGACAGCTCAGAGCCTGGAGCCCCCTTCAGATTCCGTGTCTCCCTCTCTCTCTGCTCCTCCCCCACTCACACTCTGTCTCTCTCTCTCAAAAATAAACGAACATTTTTTTTTTAATGTTTATTTATTTTTGAGACACAGAGAGACAGAGCATGAACAGGGGAGGGTCAGAGAGAGAGGGAGACACAGAATCGGAAACAGGCTCCAGGCTCTGAGCTGTCAACAGAGAGCCCGATGCGGGGCTCGAACTCACGGACTGTGAGATCATGACCTGAGCTGAAGTCGGACGCTTAACTGACTGAGCCACCCAGGCGCCCCTAAACGAACATTTTAAAAAAATGTTTTTTAATTTATTTTGAAAGAGAATGGGGGAGGGACAGACAGAATCCCAAGCAGGCTCTGTATAGAGCCCAACAGGAGGCATGATCTCACAAATCGTGACATCATGACCTGAGCTGAAATTAAGAGTCACGTGCTTAACCAACTGAGCCACCCAGGCTCCCCTAAAATCCAAATACTTTGTGAACTGCATTTCTCTGATCCACTCCGACTAGAAGGAGGAAATAAGTTAAATCTAGTATGATTAGCCCTTATGAACTCATGAGCCCTGAGTGTTCGTGAGGTAAAAAATACAATTGATCATCTCTTCTGGGACTTAGCCCAGGACCACCTATAGACCCATTGGTCCAATATTTGGCTTTCACTTCATTTGTCACACATAACATGGGCCAATATGTATGCATATATAGGTAAGTATACATACATATTTTCCAGCTTTGTCTGCTGAGAGGGCTTGGAAATATTCCACTGTACCCATCCCAGCTCCTGGTTATGTATTGGGCTTAGAAATATTCATCTCCCAGTAGTAATAAGCACACCCAGTGCATAATCCTTGGTGTCTAAATACCAGTCTCCAATAAAAACAACCAGGATTCCTTGAAGAAATAGCCACACAGAGTGTAAAGGAAAACCTATGCTATGCCTTGTTTCTCTTTTACTGACACTACTGCTACACTTCTTGACACTTCCAGTCTCCAACTGTGTGGTTTTTTCAAGCAAGCAATTTTCTGTGACATCGGCCGGGTACCCTACAATTTCTCAGTTCTGACACTACCTGAGATGGCATCAGATCCTGTACGTTGAGTTCAATGCCACAAGACTGTCTCCCACTTCAGATGCCCATCACAAGTCCAGGTTGTTACCTGCATTTCAGACTAACTGGCTATAAATTTGAGGCCCAATTAATTTGCTAGAGCAGCTCATAGAACTGAGGAAAATTGTTTACTTAATAGATTACTGATTTATTATAGAAGGATACAGTTTTTGAAATACAAGGATACAATCAGGAGCAGACAGCAGAGATGCACAGGGCAAGGTATGTAGGAAGGGGCATGGAGCTTCCATTCCCTTTCCCAGGACTTTCATATGTTCACCATCCCAGAAGCTCCCTGAACACTTTGGGGGTCTTCATGGAGTTTTCATCACATAGGCACCATAGGTCATTAACTCAATATCCAGCCCCTCTGCACAATGGGGGATACAGCTGAAAGTTCCAAGCTTTTAATCATGGACTTTTAATCAAGTCTTTTTGGTGACTAGCTCCCAGCCAGGAGCCACCAGTAGTCGCCTCCTTAGAACAAAAGATTCCTATCACCCCTGATGTTCTAAGGGATTTAGGAGCTTTGTGTTGGGGGCCAGGGTCAATGACAAAATTGAACAAAAGATACTCATGCTGTTCACATCATTTAGGAAATCCCAAGAGTTTTGGGAGCTATGTGCCAGGAACCAGGGACAGAAACCAATATATATATATTATATATATTTTACCTCACACAGGGAAAATATAAGATTGGCCTGGCAAGTAGTGCCAGAAAGCGAAGAAGTGAAAAAGCCAATGGGGTTGTGTGATGTGAAACATACAAGAGCCAACTTGAAAGCTCCCAAGGGCCAAAACTGGAACAATTTGAGTAAGATGACAGGATTGTGATAAAATAAGTGTATGTGACCCCCCCCCCACACACACACCCTGACATAAATAATTGAGTAAATAGGGAAAAAAAGACCTCTTGCTTTCATGAAAATTCCAAGTAATAGTATAGATACTCCTTCCCAAGAAGTGGAATTACATTTTCCCTAAAAGATTGGCTTCCAAAGAATAGATTGTGGAAAGGATAAATAGCAACTACAGTGGAGAACCCGTAGACTAGCGTAATCAAGTGATCAAAGTTCTCAGCAGTTAACCTTGTATGTGTCCCCCTGACATGTGAGAAGAACAGCAATTTATCTCTAGAATTCACCCCCCAAACCCCTAACCACAGCTTATTATGCAAAAAAAAAAAAAAAAAAAAATTAGACAAACCCAAATTGAAGAATATTATGCAAAATGAAAAGTCAAGGTTGGGCCCTCTGGGTGGCTCAGGTTAAGCATCCAACTCTTGATTTCAGCTCAGGTCATAATGTCACGGTTTGTGGGGTTGAGCCCTTGTCCATGCTCAGCATGGAGTCTGCTTGGGATTCTTTGTTCCTCCCCTGCTCATGCCCTCTCAAAATAAATTAAAACTTAAAAAAAAAAAAAAAAGTCATGAAAGACTAAAAACTATCATAGATTGGAGGAGACATGCCAGCCAAATGTATCCTGGCTTGGATTCTGGAATCAAAAAAAGAGCATTAGTGGAAAAGTGGTAAGATCTGTAGTTTAGTTAATAATGTGCCGATGTTCGTGTATTCATTTTGATAATTGTACCACGGTTCTGTAAAGTTTTAACGGAGAAACAGTGAAGATTGGGAACTCTATCATCATTGCTTCTCTTGTGTAAATCTAAAGTTATCCCAAAATAAAGTTAAATAGCATGAGCCAGTGCCTAGCACCTCACAATTCTCATTACCCAAGATCTTTCAAATATCATTTACAATGGTTCCTGGACCGCATGAGTAAGGTCTTTAGCTGTAATGAAATGTGGGCTTACATGGATAAAACTCAGAAAAAATTACTACCTGCTGAAAATTGTGCCTAAAATCCTTGATAGCTGTGTTGGATGACTTGTTAATATTTGGCTCAGAGCAGCATCTGACTCTTAAAACCTCCCTTTCCTCAAGGAGGAAACTATTGTTGGTGCTAACGTTTGCACTCCCGATAATTCTCCATCAGAGTTAAGCAGGCTGACTTTCAGGCAAACATTAACATACTCTACACTTCATACAGCACATCCACATCTGAGCTTCCTCTTTCTCTGTATTTTTTATGAGAAAAAATTCTTTCCAAGTTTTTGTCCTCAGAGCAGCTGCAACCCCTTTAGTGACCTAGCCTTGAAAAGTTCACACTGCCTCATTTCCACTGAGCTCTACTGGTTGAAATGTCAGAAAATGCCTTCCCTGTTTCAAGTGAAGGAGACAGATCCCATCTCAGAGGAGTATCAAAGTCTTTGTAGAAAGAGCATATGGGATGGCATAGACTGTTAAAATTGTTTTGGGGAAGACACAACCTTGTCACATGTGGACTCATCATTCATAATGTGGTTTTGAGAATCTACTGCCAAAGTGACCCTCCTTAAGTGCAAATATGATCCGTTAACTTGCCAGCCAAAATTTTTCAGAAACTCCCCATTGTAAAGTCTAGTCTGCCATGTGGCCATACCAACCATCTGCAGCTAGCTTTCAGAACATACCTTCAAGCTGCCTCCTCTGGCAAGTGACCCCTCCTCCTTGGGACCTTTGTTAATTTCCTGCTACCTCCCCAGTTGATTATTCCTTCTTTTGGGTCACTGCCAAACACCATCAATCATAGTGCTTGCACTTTTTTTTTTTTTTTCTTATCTCTTAGCCAAAGTGTAACAACTTTGTGGGCAGAAACGGTGGTGTATTCACTGCCCGGTTCACAGGAGGCCTTCAATATAAATTCTTATTGGATGGGTAAAAATGAGCTTTTTGTCATATTTCTGAGCTTATAGTTACACTGTGTAGCCTGCTAAATGGAATCCCTTAATTCTCAGTCCTGATCAATGCATTAAAATCACCCTGCACTTCTTTAAAAATACCCTTTTCTAAGTCTGGACTGAAATCCAAGTGTGTGAATATTGAACATTTCTGTTTGAAAATTAGTCACCAAGTCCCACTGATTTTCTGCAACATCTCAAGCTCCCTCCCACTTTTTCAACCCTCAGGGCTTAGAAGAGTCAACTGAGGTCTTGTTTTTTAAAAGCTAATTCCTGGGTCTGATGTTAGTGATTCTGACTTGGTAAGTCAAATAAGGCTTGGGAATCTGCTTTTGAACAAACAAAGGGGAGGCTATGGATTTCTCTCATTCAGATGGTCCTGGACGGTCCATTAGAAACACGGCTCCAGTAAAATGTAGTTGATCCTTGAACAAAGTGTAGGATATAAGCACCAACCCCTGCAATACAGTTGAAAATCCATATACAACTTTTGACTCCCCAAAAGCTTACCTACCAATAGCCTACTGCTGACCTTACTGATAACATAAACAATCAATTAACCTATTTTGTATGTTTTATATATTATATACTGTATTCTTAAAGTAAGCTAAAAACTTTTAAGAAAATCATAAGAAAAATACATTTACAGTACTGCGCTATATTTATTTTTTATTGCATTTAAGTAGACCCACAGTTCAAACCTATGTGGTTCAAAAGTCAACTGTAAATGTTAATTTTCTGACTAGGCATTCAAGGCCCTCTGCCATCAGCCCGTCCTCTTCAATCTTGTTTTTTCACTTCTTCCTAACTTGCTGTGCTCCCAATAAAGCATGTTCAACTTCAACCACAATTCTACCTCTTTCCTTTACCCATATTATCTCTCCCTGGAATTCTCCATTTTACCACCCCCAACACATTCCTTCCTGTATAAATACAATGTATCCTTCCAAGTCTCTGTTCAAAGTCTACTCCCATGAAAATGACCTAACTCCTCTTTCCCACACTGATTTCTCTTTCTTCACATGTCTGTAGTAGTGAGCATTATGTTACATAATTTTTCATTTACATACCGTCTTACGAGTCTTCTGGTGACACCCACCTTAATTGCGTAAGCCCTTAAGTAACAAGTGATGTCATTCTGTTTTTAATCACTAGAGCATCTAGCATCATAGGAAAAAAATAGCTGCTTAGTAAAATATTTTTAATTGGAGTACTCATTAAGTCTAAGTTGTACTTATTTGTATTTTTATTTTACAGTCAAAAAAAGTGAAGTAGAATGTCTCGTAAGACTTTTTCACAGCTTGGTGGAAAGAGCTAATGTAAGACTTAATAACCTTGGGCTAGATCGTAATGCTTTTGGAGCAATCCTGCACAGCGTATTTGGAATGACTGACGATATGCTAATGAACAGGGGTAAGAGGCTTAAGAAATGGAAATGGGCCAAGCTGAGATGGCGATATATATGGTGTTAATAATTAATATGTGGCAAACATTTTTGTAATGACAAAATATATATATATACACACACACATACATTTCCAATAATTTTGACTCTTAAAGATGGCCAAAACCTTTTTTTCCTCTCAATTTGGGAAGAAGGTTTATATATTTGAATTATAAAATAGCTTTAAATTACAATATACTTCTATGGTCTTTTTCTTTCAGTATTTTTTGTGTTTGACAAAGACCACGATAACTGCATAAATGTGAAAGAGTGGGTTAAAGGATTATCAGTGTTTCTTCGAGGGACTTTTGAAGAAAAGCTGAAGTGTAAGATTTCTATATGTGATTACTGACTTAGTAATATACAGTGTCAATTTTGTATTTAGTGAATGCTTAAACAATTTTTAAAAATATAAAATCAATGTTCTCTATAGCAACCTTTCAAAAATAGTTTGTGACAGCTTTAAAAAAAAATCAAAACAGGGGCGCCTGGGTGGCTCAGTCGGTTAAGCAGCCGACTTCGGCTCAGGTCATGATCTCGCGGTCCGTGAGTTCGAGCCCCGCATCGGGCTCTGTGCTGACAGCTCAGAGCCTGGAGCCTGTTTTGGATTCTGTGTCTCCCTCTCTCTGACCCTCCCCCGTTCATGCTCTGTCTCTCTCTGTCTCAAAAATAAATAAACGTTAAAAAAAAATTTTTTTTAAAAAATCAAAACAAATGAAATGGGTGGTCTGTTTCTTGGGAGGTCCTTTAGACCTACACTTCCTTCACTGGTTCTGTCATGCCTAAATGTCACCAGGATGGGTCTTTGGGTCAAGTCCCAGGCGAAGACGAGCTAGTCAATGTCAGGGCTTGTGCCAACTCCGGGTTTCCCAGGCTGGCACTGGGCTCAGCAGGAAATGTGCCTTGATATCGGGCAGTGCATAAGTCACAGTGAAGACATTCCTCATCTCTTGAACAAAGAAAATAAATGTGAGGGATTGACACAAAACAAAATGAAATACACATTAACCACCAATATTCTAGTGTTAGAATTTGTGTAGATCAGTGAAGAGAGGAAAAGAGATTGAGGACAGAGAATGCCCACAGGAAGAATGGTTACAGAGAGAATTTCCTACAGGAAAGATATGTTAGTAATTCCAAAGACAAAAATCTTCCCATTCACAATTTTGCCTAGAAGTGAACAGCTCTGGCCTCACCTCACCTGTACCATTGTTGTGATGTGTATTTTCTATGTTTTATACCTCTGGGTCCAGGTTTTGGGGTGAGGAACCCAGGAAAGAGAATAGGAACAATTTTTTTAAGTTTATTTATTTAGAGAGAGAGAAAGAGAGAGTGCAGGAGGAGCAGAGAGAAAGGGAGAGAGAGAATCCCAAGCAGTCTCTGCACTGTCAGCACAGAGCCCAACATGGGGCCTAAACACACAAACCATCAGATCATGACCTGAGCCGAAACCAAGAGTTGGATGCTCAACCAAGTGAGCCACCCAGGCGCCCCAAGAATAGGAACAATTTTAAATGACAGTTTTCTAGGGAACAATTGCTTAAAGTGTCAAATTGCTTAGGAAAAGACTGCAGAATTCTGAGTAAGTAAACAAATCTTTATCCCTTGTTCTTCCACTTAAATTTGGATTTGGAATGTTGAAAAGAAGATCCCTAAAGTTAAACACACATTTTACTTATTTATTATTACTTATTTACTTATTATTTATACTTTTACTATGATTTCTTCTAACAGTTTCATGGTTTCAGGTTTCATAACATTTTTAAACTCTCAATTTCAAATTCCACATTCCAAGGAGTATTTAATCTTGTGCCAATAAGTATAAAAGGTGCTTTATTTTAAAATTCATCTGTCATATAGACCAATAATTGTAGGTTGTATAAATTGTTTTTATCTTTTTAAAAACTATATATTAAAATAACTTAAGGAGAAGACTAGTGATATTTTAACTGTTCTTATCCAAGTCTTTACATTTCTTGTGCTTTGGGCAGTCTGTTTTGAAGTTTACTATTTGAATGGTGATGGTTACATTTGTCGAGAAGAGATATTTGACATGTTAAAGAACAGTCTACACCAACAGTCATCTGAAGAAGAGAATGATGAAGGAATAAAAGAGTTGGTAGATATAACACTGAAAAAAATGGTAAGAATGAAAACCTATAAGCAGATATTGGGGAAAGCTAAAGACAAATAAATTATTTATTTCCCTTTATAATGAAAGTAACCTTTATGAGGACAGGAGATTTTGTTCTCTGCTCTATCCATTGCCTACAACAGTGCCTGGATGATAGTGGGTGCTCAATAAATACTTATGGAATGGCTGGGTGATTAAATGAATCACTACACAAAATATTAACTGTATTATTTTAAAATATTTTACTCAATGTGGGGGTTGGGAGGGAGTGGTGCAGCAGATTCAGTTTGTGTAAAATTGGATGCCACTCTAGTCTGTCTGCATGACCTTAGCCCTCCAATCCATCTAAACATTCGTTATAACAAAATAACATAATAATTAAAATAGCTGTCCCTTATAAAGTACTTAACTATATGCCAAGGGCCTTCATAGAACTTTAATATAGGAACTCATTTTACCCTCAAAACAACCCTATGCAGTAGAAATTACTATCTCTATTTTACAGATGAGAAAACAGAAATACTAATAGTTTTACCCAAAATCATGATAGAAAATGGGGTGCAGAATTCTTCTTTCAATGAAACAAAAAGTACCACTTTATTATGGACATAGTGATTTCTTCCCTTTTCTTACTATGCCCCTATCCTGGATACCAGTGAAAAGTTGTTAACTCTAAAGCATTCTGGACCCAGCTCATTTCCATTACTCTGGAGATGAGGAAAGAAATAGATGATGGGGGCTGCCAAGTCTTAGATTCAGCTAACACAGACTCCAGCATACCTTCTTCCTTCAGAAATACTCTCACTGGGGATGCCTGGGTGGCTCGGTCAGTTAAGCATCTGACTCTTGGTTTCAGCTCAGATCATGATCTCATGGGTTTTGTGGGTTCAAGCTCCACAAAATAGGGATTAAGAAATACTCTCACTAGCCACTGCTAGGGCTGAGGGTAGACTTCTTGAGAGACAGTATTTTCCCCAATTCCAAATTCACTCTTTTTTTGTTTAATTAAAAAAAATTTTTTTTAACATTTATTTATTTTTGAGAGATAGAACATGAACACAGGGGAGGGGCAGAAAGAGAGAAGGAGACACAGAATCTGAAGCAGACTCCAGGCTCTGAGCTGTCAGCACAGAGCTTGATGCGGGGGCTCGAACCCATGAACCATGAGATCATGACCTGAGCCAATGTCGGACACTTAACTGACTGAAACACCAAGACACCCCTTTAATTTTTTTTAATGTTTACTTATTTTTGAGAGAGAGGAGCATGCGCGCATGAGCGGGGTAGGGGCAGAGAGAGGGAAACACAGGATTCTAAGCAGCCTCCAGGCTCTGAGCTATAGCACCGAGCCCGACGCAGGGCTCAAACCCACAAACTGCGAGATCATGACCTCAGCAGAAGTTGGACACTTAATCTACTGAGCCACCCAGGCATCCCTCTTCTTTTTTTAAAGGACATGTTATGGAGTGAAATTTTTCCTTTTTTAATTTTTATTTATTTTTGAGAGAGAGAGAGACAAAGCATGAGCGGGGAAGGGGCAGAGAGAGAGGAAGATACAGAATCTGAAGTAGGCTCCAGGCTCTGAGCTGTAAGCACAGAGCCTGACATGGGGCTCAAACTCATGAACCATGAGATCATAACCTGAGCCAAAGTTGGACGCTTAACTGAGCCACCCAGGTGCCCCTGGAGTGAATTTTTTTCTGGTAATTACTCAAACCTTTCTCTAAGTTAGACTCTCAGCAACCCTGAGTTATGCTCAGAAGTGAAAAAACAAGGACGCATCAAATCAAACCCAAACTGAATTAAGCAGTTAAAGCATTTATAATCTACGTATATGGTCCCCTGCCCCTCCCGTGATTTAATCCCCCACAGTCCCTGTCATTAATGCTCCACTCCAGGCAGGTCTGTCTTCTTCCTGACTTACATCGCCTCATGTGGTCAGACTTCAGTTTGGGCCATTCTTCTGCATTTCCACCCCAGACCTCTTCAGCTACCTAAAAGTCCTCTCAATCATCCTTAAAGGCCTCCCAGTAGTCTGCAAGCATCTTCTTATGATTCTAGTCCATCTTGAACTGTTACTGCTCTAACTCCCAGTGCCTTGCTCCTTAAGTGAGTAACTTCACTTTTATCCTTTTTACATGATGAGCTCTCAAGTCAGAGATCCTTTGAGGAACAAATTCTACTACTAAAAATTAAGTTTGAAAATCTTTGCCCTATGGCACTGATTTTATCACAAATGTAGCACTATGTGTCCTCTTTTTGTTTTACTCCCCAGTTACAGTATAAATCCTTTAGAGACACGACCATATTTTATATATTTAAGGTAACTCAGGTGTCTTAGTCTGCTTGGACTGCCATAACAAAATACCAGACTGGGTGACTTAGACAATAGGAATTTGTTTCTCAAAATCCTGAGACTGGGGAGTGCCTGGCTGGCTCAGTTGGTGGAATGTGTGACTCTTTATCTCAGGGTTGTAAGTTTGAGCCCCTGTTGGGTGTAGAGATTACTTAAAAATAAAGTCTGCCTGAGTGGCTCAGTCAGCTGAATGTCCAACTTTGGCTCAGGCCATGATCTCGTGATTTGTGAGTTCAAGCCCCGCGCTGGACTCTGTGCTGATGGCTCAGAGCCTGGAGCCTGCTTCGGATCCTGTGTCTCCCTCTCTTTCTGCCCCTCACCCATTCACACTCTGCCTCTCTCTCAAAAATAATTTAAAAATATTAAAAATGAAATAAAATAAATAAAATCTTAAAAAAAATCCTGAGACTGGGAAGTCCAAGATCAAGGTGCCAGTCAATTTGCTTCCATAGTGAGGGTGCTCTTCCTTGCTTGCAGACAGCCACCACCTCAATGTGTCCTCACATGGAAGAGAGAGGGAGCTCTGGTCTCTACTTACAGAGATGCTAATTATATCATGGGGGGGTCCACCTTCAATACCTCATCTAAACCTAATTACCTCCCAAAGACACCTCCCAAATCATCACATTGGGGGCTTTAACATTGGATTTAGAGGCAAGAGGGACACAAATTTTCAACCTATAATAACAGGTATTCTAAACAGACTTCCAGGAATAAAGTAAGTAGCCTTGATAAATAAGTACCTTTTGATTTATGTAAGTAGTGCCCACAGAAATGTAAACTAATAGTTTTACTTGGCAAAGAGTTATTTTCCATGCAAAATTAAAAACTACCCTATCATTTATCAAGAACTCATCTTCCTCTCTAGGATTATGACAACGATGGCAAGATCTCTTTTGCAGACTTTGAAAAAGCAGTTAGAGAAGAGAGACTTTTGTTGGAGGTATTTGGACCGTGTTTACCAGAAGCAAAGGTACAGTGCCAATAGCTCAAAGTGGTTAAGAGCAAAGTTTTTAAGGGATCAGACAGTAATACCTGGACACTCACCTCTGTAGGGACTTTAGCCCACAGCTGAAGTTCAGGCAACCATGACGATCTCAGCTCCATCCCCACGTTTTGGGAATCAACAATAGTGAGGATTCTATTCAACAGACTTTTTGAGCTTGCAGCCTCTTTAGCTATACACAATTCCTGATTTCTTGTATGTTAATATTTTCCCAAAGAAAACTAGAGTCTATTGGCAGGCTTAAGGGATAGAACATTGAATAGTGTACTCAGCAAGTACCCACCATAACTGCCAGGACAAAATTCGATCTCTTTCAACCCAAATGTTGCCAAACCATGAGAATAATTATTAAAAATCTTGAATACATTTAAAGTACTTTATAGTATTGTGCTTAGCAAGGTTTTTCATGTATGAATTTGACAAGTTTTCTGAGCCAGAAGAGCCAGCCTAATAATTTGACACATTAAAATTTCCTTTAATTCTTCCTTTGAAGAAGAAAAGTAGAAACTTTTTAATTCTCTGCAGTGATCTAGATGGCGATTTTATGCACAAACTTGCATGTTAAGTTCTCCTATGCTATCTTCGGCTCATTTCTCTAACTTGTCCCACTGTAGTTTATTCCTGGAAATAAATAGTAAAATGCAGTGTGTGAAAGGCACACTTCTCATTTTGAGACTGATGGAGGAAGCCACATAGAATGGACTGGATTGGAGCAACTACTTAGGTCAGATGGAACACCAACAGATCTCCAGTTGCTCCCAGAACTCAGTAGCCCAGTTACTGAGAACCTTGCTACTCACCAGCAGCAATGGTGTCACCTAAGAACCTGGGGAAAATGGGGAATCTCAGGCCCCAACCCAAACCAACTGACTCAATTGTTGTTGTTGTTGTTGTTGTTGTTTCTATGATGCTTGACACAGCAAAGGTTACTTCCACTCATCTTGATCAAATATTGTGCATGTTGGTGGGGATGGGGAGGCATGCTGGCTTCCATGTGGTCACTGGAAAGATCTTGCAAAGTCCTGAGAAGATCAGGAATCCATTCAACAAAACTGAACCCACTGAGCAGCTCCTCCTTTTAAGGCTGTCAGATAATTTTTTTTTTTCAGTTGTGGTAAAATACATCTAACACAAAATTTACCCATCTTAACCAATTGTAAACATACAGTTCAGTGATGTTAAGTACATTCACAATGTTGTACAACCAATCTCCAGACTGCTTTCCATCTTGGAAAACTGTAAACCGTTCTGCATTCCCATAACCCACCAGCTTCTGGCCACCACTATCAGAATCTACATTTTAATAAGACCCTGAGGTAGAAATTCATAGCACCTTAAAGTCAGAAGCATGTTGTAGACAGTAACTTGCTCTTTCCAATTCTATGCTTGGGTCTCTAACGTGTCTTTTACCTGGGAGTTCAGCAGAAAAAAATAATTACCTTACAAGGAAGTAAGGCCAAACCCCTTGCCTCCAGCTTCTTTTAATACCATCTACCATTTGGTGCCATCCCAGCAAGTTTGAATCAGGTCATAACTGATGATGAACCTTCTTAACCGGTATGTTCAAATTCAATCCATTAGGTAAGAGGCCTTTAGGTATATAGAGAAAAGAAAAACAGACAGTTTGGTATGGGCCTTCTCAAGTTATTTTTAGCAGTTAAAAAAAAAAAAAAGGACACAGCTTGAACATACTCGTTCCAGTTTCCAATTTTGTAGTCTGATAGGACAAACAATGTAGGTATGCTAAATGTACGGGTTAGCAGTCTAGGATTGACAAATACAGATTTGTTTCTGCCATAGATAAGCAAATTCTTCTTAGAGACTAACTAAAGAATATAGGCTCCTAATTTCAGCTTTGTTCTAATAGTTTAACTTTTTTACTTTACAGAATTGTATTGATTTTGAAGCCCTGGCATTCAGACACATCCTGAATTCTAGTTTTTGAATGTGAAACACTTAATACTTGTATTAAAATCAGAAACAAATCCTGGTTGCCTGTCTTTATTTGCATTGTAAAATTTTTATCTTTTGTTCATTTAATTTACATATAACTATTGCAAAGTGAGAAGTAATAATAGAAAAACACTTTCTGTAATATTAAGTAATGATAAACTACTTTTGTTTTTTAAGTTAGCCAACGACCTTGGCCCCTGTGGGAAATACTTTCACAACCCTCTTTTCTCCTGCTTCCTCAACCAGAGAAGTTGGAAACCTAAAACATTCACCATTCCAGACCTTCCCAGTTAGGAACAGCCATGAGCCCAGTTCTAGCCAATAAAATGTAACCAAAGTCACTGGATGGAGCTTCTGGAAAACTTTAATTTTTTTTTTTTTTTTTAAGGAACATATTTGGCTGACATGTATTCTGTGAATGATAAGCTAATTTTAAAAGATGAACCTTTATTAGATACAATAGCTTGAATGGTATCACAAAGAGGAGTGCACTAAAAAATACCAGCAGTAAAATCTCTTAAAGAATTAAAATGATAGGCTAAAAAATAAAAGATAAATAGTCCCTTAGAAAATATAATTTGCTGCTGGCAATCTATATTCTTCTTCTTTGTTTTAACGGACGACTTGTATGTACATCTTCCAGCTTGTCTTCTGGAGGTTTTGGCGTAGATGAAATTACCTAGTTTAAAAAAAAGAGAACCACCAAAACTTAGTTTTTATAGTACAAGAATAAATAAACTATTAGGAGAGGTAGGAGATACATCTAGTAGTTCAATTCTTGCTGTCACATTTAAGGCAGTTAGCCCAATTTCAGGTTACAGCCTATGGTCTACGCACAAAGTTTTCTCTCCAAACACTGATGGGAGTAAAATTTCTAAAGCCATTTAACAAGAAAAAAAAAAACTTGAGGGGATAAGAGTAAACATATATTCTACTTTAACAATCCTTTATAGATGTGAAGTCACTTGCTATTTTATAGACACAGACAGAGATCTCCATTCTGTGTAACCTGAAACACTGATAACATTTGATGTATTTACAGACTTGGAGGCTTGACCGGGGCGGGGGGGGGGGGGGGGGTATGAAAAATTGGAGAGATAAGTAGAAAATGGTATAATCCTCAATTTCCTAGGGAAGTGAAACCAAACACATCATTGGAAAAAGAGTTGACAATGAGTTAAAGCAGAGTAAGACAGTCTTCACTTAACATGTAAAATTATTAGAAACTGTGTAAGTTGTATTCAGTATTTCTCCATTTTGTTGTTCTATTGTCTCCTTACTTAGGATTTGGACCTAACAACTTTTTTCTTGAAAATGTAGTCATTTCTGGCTGAGGGAGCTATGTATCCGCATCTATGCCTCAGTTCAACTGTATCTGAAGGAAGAAAAGGGCCAGCACAAACTCAAACATTTAAAAAGAGACTTAAGCATGGAAATTGTGTTCACAGACTTTTAATATTATAACATAAGCCCTCATCCTTAATCAGATAGTAATTTTCAGGTAAAAACATATACATAAAATAAATGAAGCTACCTTAGATTCCCTTAATCACATTGTAAAATACATTTACAACTGCGTGAAAAGCACTTTCTGAACCTCCAGAGTTAAAGTTTAAAAGAAGGTTCTTTTCCCTCAGTTTGATTTACAAAAGGCTTACCCCACAAAAAGCTATCTTTCAAAAGCTAACTCAAACGTTAGCTTTCTTTTATTTGTGCTTAGAAAATGGAAAATGATTATGTAAATATGTAAAAAAATTAGTACTTAATTAGGACAGTTGAGTTGTAATCTAAGAAGTTTACATTTTGAAATGCAGACCTTAGGGCCTAGTCTTTAGAATAATCTCACCTCATTCTATGGCTATCTTTATCAAAGAAGCAAAAACCATTCTGATGTAATTTGTAAGAACACTGAACTTGAGAAAAAGTTTTCCTTCAACACAATAATTCTGTACTTTGACTCATAACAGAACCATTTGGGGAGCTTTAAAAAGAGAGGGCCTGGGCTCCACTCTCACAGATTGATCTCACGGACTGAAACCACTGCTTTTATGTTTTATATCTAGAATGACATAGAATATGTTCTGTTCATTTTTTTAATGTTTATTCTTGAGACAGAGAGAACAACTGGGAGAGGAGCAGAGAGAAGGGGACAGAGGATCCAAAGCAGGCTCCTTGCTGACAGCAGAGAGCCTGATGCAGGGCTCAAACTCATGTACCAAGAGTTCATGACCTGAGCTGAAATCAAGAGTCAAATGGTTAATTGACTGAGCCACCCGGGTGCCCCTGTTCTGCTCACTGTTTAAAGCAAAGGCTAATGATACCAAAGCACATACTTTTCTGTTCGTCAGATTCAGTTAATTCAACAGGAACTGTAGAAAAACACATCAAAAAACTGAAAACAAAAAAAAATTAATGACAATACTTTAGTTGCCACAAATCTCCATTTAGTTGTTAGCCCTATAACCAAATGGTCTCTTAAAACAGTTTTTTTAAAAATGATCTTACCTCTTTAAGTTTATTCCGAATTAAATTTGCTGTCGTGTTCAACGAGTCATCGTGCATATCCACTTTGGGTAAGTCTGGTAACAGAGGCCCAATCATAACCTCAGTACTACTCGTGCTTGTTCCAAGAAAAGTTCCAATTTTACGATCATCTTCTCTTCTCCTTTTCCGCTCCTGCAGTTGTGTTGTCCTAGGCATAAATCTGTCAACTGCCTCTGAAGAAGTAATAGCCTGTGCGCCAGGGCAGGCCGATGAATTTTTAAACGGTTTCACCCGTATTTTCTGCAAAGAGTCACTGTGCATACAATGCTCCAATGTTTCTTCATGGTTTCTACCATCCTGAGAGAAGTTTGATGCCCTGTCCATATGCTCCCCTGATGAACATGTACATTTCGAGGAAAAATAACATAAAGGCAATTCACAAGAATAAGGAAGACAAGGATCTGAGTTGCCAGTAGAAGTGTTCAAAGTGGCTGCACATCCAGAGGTCTCTGAATGGAAGTCCTGTCTAAAATCTTGTGTGTTTTTAAGCTCCGTAACCAGTTTCTTCTTTGTCACGTAATGATCTTTATGTTACAATTTAAAAGATGAGAGAAGAGGAAAAAAATGGTTCGTTTACTGTTTTCATTATTCAGAAATGTGTGATTTTAAAAACAAACACTACTTTAAAATGTTAACAAATGCTACCCTGAAAATTTTTTTTTCTTGAGCAGGTAATACATTCATGTGTTTAAAAAGCATAAAGGGTATATTAGTGTCATGCTTCACGCTTTCTTTACCCCCTATATGCCTGGTTTCCACCCTCCGCCCATAAGTAATCCCATTCTTACTTTCTTATTTATCTGTCCAGTATGTCTTACTTTTCTTCCCCCTGCCTACTCCTCTTTTTTCCCCCATAATAGCCATTTCTCTGCACCTTTGTGTTTTCCACTTAATTGTAGATCTTAGAGATTTTTTTTCCTAGGTCATTACATAGAATGCTCCTTTTTTTACAGCTTTGGAGCATTCTACTACATGAATGTATCATGCTGCTTAGTTGGTTTGTTAGTTTTTAAAGGAGGCAACAGGCTGGACCCATATTTTGTAATTTTATTTGGCACACAAACATAAGTTCTCCTGGAGCTATTCACATATCCCACAGGTTAAAAGTTCATTGTCTACAAGTGATCAGGGACTCTCAACAGCTCTCTTGCCAAATTTTCAGGTAAGTTTTCCAAGAGTCTTCCTACCTTCTATCTCTCTTCACCTCTGCCACCTGCCCTTTCCCTAATCACTCATTATATTCAATAGGTGTCTGCAAAATGACTTTGTCCTTCAACTAAAGGGTAGATATTTAGTAATGTGGATTTCCAGTACTATTCAGATTTCAGACCACACACATTATTTCAGTCTAATTCTGAGTACTCTGTTCCTACAGTCCATGTACCAAAGCCCATGGCTTCATTCCAGGCACCTAGAATTTGTGTCTAGGAAAACTCAGTTGGGCATATGGGACACCTGGCCAGCTGCTGGTCAAAAGTGGAACTTTTCCACAATTAGCAGTTTTAGATTAGCAGTTGGTAACTGGTCTGCAAATCATAATTGTTTCTCATTGCCTTTAGGTCAAACCTTAATTCCGCAGCCTGTGACACAATGCCCTTCATGATTCAGTTCCTGTCCTCTTCTCTAATCTTCCCTCTCACTGCAATCCCTGTGTTGCGGTTATCCTGTACTATTCATAGTTCCTTCAAACGCATACTGCTCATTTATTCCTCTGGACCTTTAAACTTTCTACCTGGCCTACCTTTCCATCTCTTCCTCTTGCCTCCTGAGTAATGTCTACTCCTTCAAAACTCAGCCACCTCTCTCATCCTATAGGAAGGCTTCCACAAACCAACATCTCTCCCTTTCCAGCCCATATTCCATAAGAGTGCTGCAGAGTTCTTAAATATTGTGATCATTTATTTGCCTCTCTTCGCACCAGACTGGGAGCTCCATGATGATATACCTAGCAGAGTGCCTTACACGTTGAAGGTGTTTAGTAACAGGCTTTCCATACCTTTATTTTTAGTAGTTCTTGCTATATAAGCCTTCCTCTCCTGTAATTTTTTTCTAGTTTCTTCAACTGTTTCAAATTCTGGAGCATAGCACACGTGAAGCAGTCCACCAAAGAAACTCTGTTCATCCATTTTTCTCTTGGCTGTCCTAAACAGAAATACATGATAGCATGGTTTATTAATCTTGACTTACTTAGGATGATAGCTGAACTAGGATTCAGTGCATTGATCTAAACAGTAAAGTTCAGCTTTTGTTATGTGTATATACTTCCTATGGGTTGGGAATTAAGATGTTCTCCTTATGGATGGTATTGATTCTACTGATGTAGGGAATACTCTTAGAACTCTCTATAGTGCTAACAGGTTTTGAGCTAAGTCATCCACACATATCCAGACCCCCTTTAACCAACTTAGGATCCCCAGCAGTTAACCTGAGGTACACAATCTATGGTCATGAAATACAGATTTCTCTGTGTTAATTAAATGGCCCTTAAGAGTTAGCTCATACCCAGTTTAGTCTTCACCACAGTTTTGTTCCTATAATGGGATTCGTATATAAAAATTAATAATATTATAATTATAAAATCTTCAGTAATTGAGTAAATGCTGAATATATAACTAATCAATGACAAAGTCAAAGAATGGTATTCCACAAATATTTATTAAACATTTATGACTGGCCAGGCATTATACTACAATAAATATTTAAGTACTTCTGTGCCCAGGGATAATGATAAAAATACTGAGATTTTTCATGCACCAGGCAGTGCCTGAAATGCTTCACCTGAATTAATACTTCATAAAAACCCTATGATGAAACTGAGGCCTAGGAAGATTTATAACTTAGCCATGCTCACATTGGTTTGTAGAGCTATAATTCGAATCAAGATATTGAACTTCACATAATGTACTATGTGCTATGGGAGGTGCAAAAGTTCTAGCAAATATGATTCCCTGACCATGAAGAGCAGGCTAGGGGAAAGTGATTAGGGGAAGTGAGATTACATATAAGAGCAAACTGAGAATAATATACAACCACATAAAATCAAGTGCTTTTGTGGCAGGCTGCAAGTGCTATTTGTAGTACAGAAAGAAAATATGAATGATGGGGCTCCTGGCTGGCTTAGCTGGGTAGAGCATGCAACATTTGATCTTGGGGTTGTAAGTTTGAGCCCCATGTTGGGTATAGAGATTACTTAAAATCTTTAAAAAATATAATAAAGAAACTATGAATGGCAACAGCCAAAGAAGGATGAGTCTTGGAGCAAATTAGTGACAAGAATGGGGTCAACATAAAACTAGATAAGGCATTTCATACTTCAGCCTTATCGGAGCAGAATTTATGTTAAAGAGAAGACTGGAGGGGCGCCTGGGTGGCTCAGTTGGTTGAGCGTCCGACTTTGGCTCGGGTCATGATCTCACAGCTTGTGAGTTCGAGCCCCGCGTCGGGCTCTGGGCTGACAGCTCGGAGCCCGGAGCCTGCTTCGGATTCTGCATCTCCCTCTCTCTCTCTGACCCGTCCCCGCTCACACTCTGTCTCTCTCTCTCTCTCAAAAGTAAATAAATGTTAAAAAAAAAAAAAAAAGAGAAGACTGGAAAAAATGGGGTCAATTCACATAGATGCATAACAATAAGAACTTCAATACCTAACGTTTACTGCATTCTGAACAGGGCACTTAGCCCTTTACATAGGTTATCTCATTATCCTCACACAACTTCAGTGAATAGGTCCTTTTACCATACAGATTTTACAGAATAGAAAAAAACCAGGCTTACTGAAGTTAAACAACTTGTCCAAAGTCATGATGTTAGTAAGCAGTGGAGCTCAAAAACTTAACTCCAAACCCATTTTTTATCTACCACAATACACGACAGAAGATTCTTAAGCATGGGAATGACACAATGTGAATAGTGTTTTGATAAGGCTAACGCTTAAGACTAGAGTAAGACCAGAGTAATACGGGCAATGTTAGGTTATTGGGTAATTCAGGTATAAACGAGGGAAAACCAGGGCCAAAATGATAGCAATGGGGATGGGGGAGACAAAACTTATGCTTAACTTGCAAATTACCTTGCACTTTGTAGATTCATAAATTTAATAAGATAAACTTCTGTAAAGTCGTCTGCTGGGTATTCATCTAGAGCATTATATTGTTCAATTGCACCATACAAAGCAAAACGCTCAACTAATTCCTTCATCGCTCCCACTGCAGGAACTCCTTGTATTAACAAGTACCGAGATTCCAAATTGATTGTATATACCTAAAAGAAATGCAAACACATAAAAATATACTTCCCCAAAAAGCCTAGGACAAAACTATTTTTAAAAACTGCTCTAGGGTTAATGAGTACACTTATCATGAAGAATACTGAGTAATATACAGAATTGCTGAATCACTATATTGCCCACCTGAAACTAACAACACTGTATATTACTTACACTGGAATTTAAAGTAAAAAAGCTTAAAAAAAAAAAAAGCCTCTGAAAACAAAAAACATTCTGTTCAACCTGTCTGTAGAAAAAATAAAAAGTAAATTCACCCCACGAGAATCTAACTAAAGAATAAATTTTCTTCAATCGACATGTTTTCCAGAAGTTGGCTTGGGAGAAGTTACTACAAAGAGAGAACAAATATTCATTGAGTGCTTACCACGCACCACGCACTATTGTAAACATGAAAGACGCAATGACTAACACAAAGCACTGTGTTTGCGGAGCTGACGTTCTAGCAGTTGACCGAAGGGTTCTTGAGAATCTTTCGTAACTTGAGTACCAGAGATTCTCATATCCATCTCCAATGAGTGACGGATAGGATCGCAGCCTTTCAAACCTTTATTTACATATGCTGGGATGTGGAATCACAGTGAAAATAAAACTCTCAAGGACAAAGGATGAAACCGAAATCACTTTACCTTGACAGCACGAGGCCGTCGCCCCTCCCGATACTTGGCCCGCGTGTCGCATACAGTCCTCTGGACATGGTGATCAAATACACCTCCAAGCTCCCCGCCACTACCCGCCATCTTGACGGCTTGGCCCCTTGCGAAAACGACAACATCCGTCTCGTCGCACTCCCGCTCACCCAATAAGAGGGGGAGATAGGTCAAGGCGTGCCACGATTGGCTGGAGAATCGATAGCGTCGGGCATCGTTTCCTGTGAGTGTGACTTCGGTGAACGAGATGCCGCCCTCCAGCGGACTGGCGGAGAGGCCTCGGAGAGTTGGAGGAGCTTGCTTGCCCGCCCGGTACGGGGGCGAGGCGAGAGGGGCGTGGCCTCAGGGGGCGGGGTCGATCGATCTTCTCAGGTTCTGACACCCTAGGCAGGCCCAGTGGCCCGAGTCCGCTGGAGCGTACGTTCGGGGGAATTTGTGCTTGCCGGCGATGTGGGGTGGCGATCGCCTGGCGGGTGCGGAGGGTGGTGGGGTAGCGGTGACTCTGGTCTTCACCAACGCTCGAGACTGCTTCCTCCACTTGCCGCGGCGTCTCGTGGCCCAGCTTCACTTGCTGCAGGTAAGGCGCCGGCCCTGGACGTGGGCTCCCAGCCCGGACTCGGGGCACCTGGTCGGCAGCCTGGGGGCGGACCGAGTCAAGGTCTTTGAGGGACGCGGCGGCGGCTCGGGCCTCTCCCGGAGGCGTGGAACGGGCTGCCTTTCTGTCTCCGCTCAGCCGTTCCGAGGCCAGACTGAAAGCCCCTCGAGGGCAGGGCCCGCGGGGGGCACACTCTGCAGCCCACACCATGTCTGGTGCAGCACTGGGCCTTAAACTTATCCTATTCCAGGTGTTTTCACTCGCCAAGAGTGGGCTTTCAAACATCCCAGTATTCTACGTGTGCTTTGGGAAATATTCCTCACTCCAGTTTGGAAAGGCTCCTGGGAAGTCGGTAATTTTTATTACCTTAAAAAATGTTTTTCCTGCTAGTGATTTCCTGGTTCCTGCCCGACTGCCGTCCGGGCCTCCAGAGGGAGGGGCAGATTTGGTTTGCAGAGTCCCTGTTAAGTGAAGGGCACGTTAACAGAGACTAAGCACCGTCTCCCTGAGCAGGGTAGGTTAGAAAATGAAGGTTCTTCCCTGTGTCGCCGATGCTCGGAACCCATCCGAGGTGTACCAGGAATGTGCAGTAGAATTATGCATACATACTTGGAAGTACAGAGGTAGGATTGCTTGAAACTCTGTCGTCAGTTGCCCTTCTAAGCACTGGCAGAGACAGCATCCGTATTTTCATAAGTAGAAATAGAGGCACATAGTCTACAAGTATGAGTGTGCTTACGCGGGCAGAAGGATAGGATATTTGAAATCCTCAGAAATCGTGGATGCATGGTACCCAGCACTGACTGGTCATGCAGGAAATATTTAATAGTTTACAATAATTTTTTTTATTTTTTATTTTTAACATTTATTTATTCTTGAGACACACAGAGAGAGACAGAGCATGAACGGGGGAGGATCAGAGAGAGAGGGAGACACAGAATCCGAAACAGGCTCCAGGCTCTGAGCGGTCAGCACAGAGCCCCATGCAGGGCTTGAACTCACGGACCGCGAGATCATGACCTGAGCTGAAGTCGGACGCTTAACCGACTGAGCCACCCAGGCGCCCCAATAGTTTACAATAATTTTAAGTATCCTACTTTTTCACTTTACTTCTCTGTAGTTTTTTCTAGATAATTTTCCCCCTAGAATTACTGGGCTAGAGGGCATGGGTAATTATTAAAGCATAAAGTCATGAGTTGGGAGTTAATGGGTTGAATTATTTTATTTGGGTTGAAGCATGGAGTACATAATATCTATAATGTTGAAATGAGAAGAGGGCCAGAACAATGGCCTTCTGGCCTGTGTCAGACTTACCTTGAGCTTTTAAAAATACGAATGTTCTGGGGCGCCTGGGTGGCGCAGTCGGTTGAGCGTCCGACTTCAGCCAGGTCACGATCTCGCGGTCCGTGAGTTCAAGCCCCGCGTCGGGCTCTGGGCTGATGGCTCGGAGCCTGGAGCCTGTTTCCGATTCTGTGTCTCCCTCTCTCACTGCCCCTCCCCCGTTCATGCTCTGTCTCTCTCTGTCCCAAAAATAAATAAAAAACGTTGAAAAAAAAATTAAAAAAAAAAAACAAAAAACGAATGTTCTGTTCCTTCCTCAGGCCTACTGAATCAGAATCTTGGGGAGTGAACTTCAGGCATCTGTAATTTAAAAAGTAACTTTGGGCTATTTGGATGTACAAGAATTGAGACCCACTGTTACAGATTCCTAGGTTGTTGATGGTGAAAGGGACGTTGGGTATCTAGGCTATTTCTGTACTCACTGGCACTCCTAGGCTGGTATTTCCACACTGTTAATTTGTCCTCTTGTCTCTCACTCATTGTGCAGCACTGTTTCTTCCATAACCCTGCTCCTTTCCACTTGTGTATTTGTGCTTTTCTTTCTTCCCAAAATGTTTTCCCTCCTTCCATGACTTTAAAAACTGAGCATAATCAATCTTACCTCCTCTGCCTAGCTTTCAGATTCTCTGTTGCTCACTTGTGTCTCCTTTTCAAAACTTCACTGCTCTGTTTATGTGACACATCTCCCTTGTCACGCTCTGTGTTTCAAGTATTGTTTTGTTTATCCAAGTCCTTATTTCAGGACTGGGTACCCAGTAGATGCTTTAACTCAGGATTTTTTAATCTTGGCTCTTTAGGCTAGATAATTTTTTCTTATGGGGGATTGTGCTGGGTATGGTAAGATGTTTATAGGAACTTTGCTCTCTAGGCCCTACATACCAGTAGCATCTCTCCCCTTCAGTAGTGACAGCTAAAAATGTCTCCAGACATTGCCGGATGTCTCCTGGGAAACAAAATCACCCTTGCGTTGAGAACCATTGCTTTACCTGAGTTATTTTGTCTGTATGCTAGGCTCAGTGCTTGCTGTGACGGCTGAAATGGGGGAAAGGATTCACGTCCACACTGAATTCAAACAAATAAACCTAAATGGCCATCCGGAAATGGCCAGGTACAGACTTGTCATTTCTTTTGTGTTAGCAAAAGATAACCTAGGCCTCAAATCTGGCCAGTCCTAAGGCATGACTACCTGTGATTTCACCTGAAAGTTCCCTCCGGATTATACCAATACCACAGGTAATGGCAAAAGCAGATATTTATTGATTGAATTTCTGGGAGAGGAGCTCCTCTCTTTCCAGTCTGTGGGTTTCTTCTCTTTACCTGAGTGCCCAGTGGTTCTGCAGTTCAGGTGGAAAATGTTTTACATGAAAATGGACTCACAATATTAGTTTGCAAAATCCAGCTGAACGTGTATTATGATTATGGAGCTGGTTATTACACATTGACCAAAGGAATAATTGAAGTATTTTTCCTGTTTAATAAAGTCAGTTTTTCCCTTTTCCAGTGAGTTGGTAGAATTCTCATTTTTGATATTTCAGGCCATATTTTGTATCTCCTTATTTAACGTCTCTAGTTTTAAACGTTTCTTCTGTAGGGGTGCCTGGCTGACTTGGTCGGTGGAGTGTGCGACTCTTGATCGCGAGCTTGTGATTTTGAGCCCCACATTAGGTGTAGAGATTACTTAAAAATAAATAAATTTAAAACCTGCCCCATTTAAAAAAATAAAATTTTCTTCTTATGAAATAAGAGTTGATCTGGATTATATGCCGCTGACTGATGAAACTGTGGAAAACACCCAGGGAGTTGGTCATCTTCACCCTGTAACCTCAGCTAACATACTTACAGCTGACATAATAATCTGGAATTTGACTCCAGTCCAGTGCTCTGTATACTTTATTACACTGTGCTTAGCATCAGCAAGAACAGTTAGATTATCCTGTGAATTGTGAGAAAAATTATACAATTAAGAGATACACGATGACTTTCTTGTATAAAAAGTTTTAATAACATGGTTAGTTGGAAGTACATTATATTGCCTCAAAATCCTTTGAAATTTTTCCTATTTAAAGAAACACAGTAGGGGTGCCTGGGTGGCTCAGTCAATTGAGTGTCAGATTCGACTCAGCTCATGATCTTGTGAGTTCAAGACCTACATGGGGCTCGCTGCTGTCAGCACAGAGCCCACTGTGGATCCTCTGCCCTCTCTCCCCCTACCCCGCCCGTGCCCTCTCTCAAAAATGAAATATTTAAAAAAAAGAAAGAAGCACAATAAGCAGCCTATAACCAGTTTTGAGGTAGTAAGATTTGATGGAAATGAATGAATTTAATATTTAACAATTCAGTGCATCAATGACTTAATTTTAATATTAATAAATGACTTTAATAATACTAAAATGTCATGAAGTGGTAAGTTTTCATGGTTATCAATGAAGTCCTTTTAATTTTTTTAAGTGTTTATTTTTGAGAGAGAGAGAGAGAGACAGAACAGGAGTGGGGGAGGGGCAGAGAGAGAGGGAGACACATAATCTGAAACAGGCTCCAAGCTCTGAGCTGTCAGCATAGAGTCTGATGAGGGACTCGAACCCACGAACCATGAGATCATGACCTGAGCTGAAGTCAGACACTCAACTAACTGAGCCACCCAGGCACCCTGAGAACACATTTTTTTAAATAAATATTTTTATTTTTAAGTAATCTCTGTACCCAACATGGGACTCAAACCTAGAATCCCGAGATCAAGAGTCGCATGCTGCACCTACCGAGCCAGCCAGGCGCCCTGAAAATACATGTTATATTTTGATTTAATTACTTGCACATACAATTTCTTAGTTCTAAAGCTTAAAGTTATTTAAGAAGCTGCATAATATAAAATTTCTGGAAGTGTACATAAGAAGCTGCTAATAGTAATTACCTCTGGGAACAGGAACCTGCCTTCATGTTTTATGCTTTTGTAATTTTTGTGGTTTTACCATGTGCATTTATTCCCCTTTAATAAACATACTGTTACATTAAAAAAATTTTTTAGTGTTTATTTATTTTTGAGAGAGAGAGAGAGAGAGTCAGAGTGCAAGCTGGGAAGGGGCAGAGAGAGAGGGAGACACAGAATCCAAAGCAGGCTCCAGGCTCTGAGCTGTCAGCACAGAGCCCAACATGGGGCTCGAACCCACAAACTGAGATCATGACCTGAGCCGAAGTCGGACGCTTAACTGACTGAGCCACCTAGGCGCCCCAGTTATATTTTTAATGATCATGATATATTTCTACTTACTGACTCATGCTTTACCAAAATGGTAAATTTGTAACTTATTTAATGATATTCCTATTAATAGATATTTGAGACAGTTATAAGTTTTTAGTGTTACAGAAAATACTGCAGAGATATGTTTTGGTGTGGTTTTCTTCAGTCAATCATTAATTCAGAATAAATATTCAAATATATACATCTAGCTCAAAGTTTATATAAATTCATTGGCTACCTGTTGCCATTTTGAATTCTGGAATGGTTGAATCAATTTGTATTGCCATCATAAGAATGTAAGAGTATTGGTTTCACCCACAGCATCACCAGTTTTGGGTATTAGAAATGATTATAGTTTTTTAAATGCTCTAATGTGCACAACCAAGACCTATCGCCTATCTATAGAACTCTTTTTGTATGTGTGGATTGCAATAATAGTTTATCTTTAATGTGAATACAGAAAAGCACACAAAAACTCTCATACACCTCCTTTCTTCTTTAATAAATAGAATCAAGCTATAGAAGTGGCCTGGGGTCATCAGCCTGCATTCTTGAGCTGGGTAGAAGGCAGGCATTTTAGTGATCAAGGTGACAGTGTGGCTGAAATTAACAGACAACTTGGTCAGAAACTTGGACTCTCAAATGGGGACCAGGTGAGTACAAAATGTGATGACTATAACTTTTTCCTGATGTCACATAATATAACAATGGAAAGTAAACATTCAAATTAATTTTTTAAGGAGGTGAGATGACACCTAACTTGTGTGCTGCTATAACCAGTCTAGGATATGCAAGTTGACTGTAAACTCTGTTGTTAAATCTTTATCTTGTATTCTGCTCCCTAGTTGATTTTGTGTTCTATCTATTTCACTCACTTTCCAGGTTCCCTGATTTTGTTTGTGTGCAATTATTTTTACTTTATGAATTATTGAATTTTACTTACTATTACTAGACTTCATTTGCTTCCAGCAAATCTTCTAACCTTCCAGAATCATACTTGATTTTTAAAAAATCTATCCAACAAAAAAGTTGTTATTTTTCTATTTTTGTCTTGCCTATGAATTTAATTGTAAACCTCAAAGCTTAAGGACTTACGTCTAGTTTTTCATTTTATTGTATTCACCAATTTATGTCCTTCTAAATACTTTAAACTATGGAAATAATACACATTCATTGCAAATATTTTACAATTGAAAGTAAAAAAAATGGATTTCTCTAACCCCAGCCTCAGAATGAATGTGTACTGTATGTTGGGATCTTAGTACACCTTTAGGATTTAAAGAATGGGAGGAAGGAAAGGGAAGGAAGAATACACATTTTCTTTTTTTTTAATCACACACATTTTCTGCAGTTCTCCCCCCAAAGTATAATCAGAGGTACCTTTCCACATACTACAGTATGCATTGAACATCTCTGAATCCGTATAGAATGAAACATTACAGATTGACTTACAGAGTCCAGGGGGCTACACATTGAAAATTCTGATAGATGGGCTAAACTGCATTCTATTACCAGCTTCCCATAACAGTATATGAGAATGTTACATCCCTTTATCTTGGTTTGAACATAGACTAATTTTGTTCATGCTTGCTTTTGATAATGAGAAAAGGCCACTAATGAGAAATCCATAGTCCTAGTATTAGTCCTTCGCTTACCCTAAGTCTTTGTTAGAATCTTAAAACTTTAGCACCAGAGTGACTTAGACTCACTAATTTTGGTTCCTTGCTCTACAAACCTAGGGAGACAGAACATTTTGCCCAGGATTACACAGCAAGTTAAAGTTCTGCTCTCTTAGAATATGTGGTACTTTCCAGAGAGAAACACCAGCTTCTTGTTCCTGATCTTGATGTCTTCATCTGCCTCTGAACAGGCCTGTTGGTTTCTAATGCCTGTTTGCTTCAGAGTGAACTTTTACCTGATTTTCTGCAGATCTTCTTTATTGTAGCAATACCACTAAGTCACTGTCTCCCAAAGAATAGGAACAAGGTGAACTGGCTCGCCCAGGACTCTAGCTTCTTGGTGGGTGGGAGCTGCTCTGTGCTTCCCTGGAATCGCCCCTTTCAAATAGGGTGTATGGGGAAATACTAACGGGAAATTCACTGAGGGTGAGGCACTTGGGGGGAATTCTGCTCCAATCCGCAGAAGCAACAAAGGAAGGGCTGGTTAACTGGAGCATGTAACATTTGGTGGCTTTGGATTTTACTCCTCAATCCTCAGAAATGCCTAAAGAAAGGGAAAAGAAAGTTAGGTGGTAGATTGCAGCTTCTTGAAACACTAACATTTCTTTCTTTCTTTCTTTTAAATTTTTTTTCTTTTATTTTGAGTGAGAGAGGGAGAGAGAGTGAGTGCAGGGAGGGGTAGAGAGAGAGAGAATCCCAAGCAGGCTCCACACTGTCAGCATGGAGCCCAGTGCAGGGCTCATGAACTGATGTAGGGCTCATGACCATGGTGAGATCATGACCTGAGCTGAAATCAAGAGTTGGACACTTACTGACCGAGCAACCCAGGTGCCCCATCTTTTTATTTTTTTTTTAAGTTTTATTTATTTATTTCTCCATCTCACAACCCCAAGATCAAGAGTTGCAAGCTCTGACTGAGCCAGCCAGGCACCCCAAAAGACACATTGGCATTTCATATGTATCTGTAGACTGGAATGAGGGTATATTTGTTTTACTTTACTTTTAGCTGTGAATGTTTATACTTCTAAATAATTTTCTCTGATCTCTGAGCATTTTTTTTTTTTTTTTTTTTTACTCTTCTAGACTTTCTAGAAGTACCATGCAGGTTAGTTATAAAACTAAAAGTCTTAAAACTTCTAGAAATAATAGAGTGTGTATATGCTAGATTAAGCCATGACTTGATGACATTGTTTCCTCTTCTATTTTCTTTTAAGTTTATTTATTTATTTTGAGAGAGAGAGAGAGCATGGGCAGGGGAGGGGCCAAGAGAGAGGGAGAGAGAGAGAATCCCAAGCAGGCTCCATGCCATCAGCACAGAGCCTGACGTAGGGCTCAAACTCAAGAACTGTGAGATCATGACCTGAGCCGAAATCGGACGCTTAACCAACTGAGCCACCTAGGCACCCCTTCTTGCATTTTTAAATTACATTTCTTTTATTAATGGTTATCTTTATTTTGTTTTTTTTTTTTTAAATCTGTTGTGCTAGGGTGTATTTTCTTTTTTTCTGTAATTAGTTGTGAAACAATTTTTCCTAAAATTTTGGAGTATATGAAGGCCTAGCTAAGAATAGGTACTTAATAAATATTTGTCAAATGAAGGTCCACCAAGTGCAGGCAGGCACACACTCACACAGGCACGCACACTCGTTCATTCACTCACTCACACTTTATTATTTACCTAAAGAGAGAACTTCTTCTTTTCTAGGGATGCAAAAAAAAATTTTTTTTACAAAAAATATTTTAAAAGTAGTTTTACATTTTTGATTTATTCCAGGTGTTTCTCAAGCTGTGCTCCCATGTGGTGTCTTGTCAGCAAGTGGAGGTGGAACCCCTATCAGCAGATGATTGGGAGATACTGGTAAAGAAAACACAATGAGAATTAGCCTGGTTTAAGGTTAAACTGCTTCAAAATAGTTGTTTGTTTGTATTGAAGTATAGTTGATGTACACAGTAGTTTCAGGCATACAACATAGTGATTCAACATCTCTGTACATTACGCTGTGCTCACAAGTGTAGCTGCCATCTGTCCCCATACAACACTGTGATGATACCACTGACTATATTTCCTGTGCTGTACCTTTTAGCCCTGTGACTTACTCCTTCCATAACTGGAAGCCAGAATATCAGTGTCTCTAGATTTCTCTTTTCTGAGCTTCATTATATATTCTGAGCTGGTTCGAGTTATAAGAACTTGTGATTTCCTTACCAGACACAGAATGGACTAAACATGAAGTGAATTGATTTTTTTGTTTGTTGGTTGTAGGAACTGCATGCTGCTTCCCTTGAACAGCATCTGCTAGATCAAATTCGAATAGTTTTTCCGAAAGCCATTTTTCCTGTTTGGGTTGATCAGCAAACTTACATATTCATCCAAATTGGTAGGTGTTATATTTTTCCACTGTACTCCATGGTAATGCATCCATAGCAGAGGTGAACACGTACTAATGAGCTTTATTTTCCACACAGTTGCACTGATTCCAGCTGCTGCTTATGGAAGGCTGGAAGCTGATACCACACTCCTTATTCAGCCAAAGACCCGCCAGGCCAAAGAGAAGACAGTTTCAAAAGCAGATAATGCACATGGGAAATTTCACAATAGGTCTAATAAAACAGAAGTTACAGTTGACTCACCATCCATGCCAAGCTTATGGACTTTGATAGGAAGCATTTTTTCTTTTGGGTCTGAGAAGAAACAAGAGCTGTCTTGGGGTTTAACTGAAATGAATGCATTCAAAAATATGCAGTCCAAAGTCGTTCCTCTAGACAATATTTTTAGAGTGTGCAAATCGCAGCCTCCCAGTATGTGTAATGCCACAGCAACTTCTGAGTTTCGCAAACACTATGCCGTTCATGTATTTCCATGGGACCAGGAATATTTTGATGTGGAGCCCAGCTTTACTGTGACCTATGGAAAGCTAATTAAGCTACTTTCTCCAAAGCAACAGCAAAGTAAAACAAAACAAAATGTCCTGTCACCTGAAAAAGGGAAGCAGATATCAGAACCACTAGATCAAAAACAAATCAGCTCAGACCATAGTCAAGAAGCTGCTAAGTCCTGTGTGCTAAAGGTTGTCTGGAATGGACTTGAGGAATTGAAGAATGCCATAAAGTACACCAAAGACATAGAAGCGCTTCATCTTGGGAAAGTGTGGGTTAGTATAAATTTTATTATGAGAGAGCAATTTCATGTTGCTTGAAATTCTCCAAACTATGAGTTAGAATAATATTTTATATACAATTTGAAAATCAGTATAAGAAGTGGTGTCTAAAGTCCCTGCAGGGGCACATTTCTGATTATATGGTAAAGTCCTTGCTTGGGTGAAAATTGTGTATATTCTGGTTAAGTAAACTTGGACAGCTATAAGCTTAGATAGTTATAGGCCCAGAGAGGTAAAAATTACTTGCCTTAGGTTACACAATAAATAAAACTAGGATTTACGCCCAGGTGTGCCAACTCTAGAGTTCATGCTTAGCATGGGGTGCCCTACAAAGCCTCACAATTTTTTGTTAAAGTGTATTTATTTTGAGGGGGCGCCTGGGTGGCTCAGTCGGTTAAGCTTCCGACTTCGGCTCAGGTCATGATCTCGCGGTTCGTGAGTTCGAGCCCCGCGTCGGGCTCTGTGCTGACAGCTCAGAGCCTGGAGCCTGTTTCGGATTCTGTGTCTCCCTCTTTCTCTGACCCTCCCCTGCTCATGCTTTGTCTCTCTCTGTCTCAAAAAATAAATAAAAACATTAAAAAAATAATAATTAAAGTGTATTTATTTTGAGAGAGGGCACATGCATGCATGAGCAGTGGAAGAGCAGAGAGAGAAAAAGGGGGAGGGAGAACCACACTCTCAGCATGGAACCCTACATAGGGCTCGAACTCACGAACCCTGAGATCATGACCTGAGCCAAAATCAAGAGTCGGACACTTAACCGACTGAGCCACCCAGATGCCCCATGAAGCCTTACGTTTTTAATACCTGCCAAAGGTTTGTTCCCCAGTTCCTGAAAGCAGAGGAGGGACTTGTTATATGTTGGGGGAAATGCCCAGGTAGGGAGATACCTATGGTGTGAGCTGGCACCAGGATGGGAACGTGTCCAGAAGCTGCTTACCCTGATGAGGTCAGCTCTTTAACTGTGGGCCTGGCGGGGAGGTGGTGGGGGGTGGGGGGGTTGGGGGAGAGAGGAGAGCAGCTGTTGTTTCATCTTCTCATCCCGGCCTCAGGTAGTAATGCTTCATTTATGTGAAATGAGTCACTAGCCCCCTCTTACTTGAACTTAATTTGAGCATTGTAGAGTGAGACTTCATGGTGATAAAGGGAGGAAATTGTTAGGGAAGAAAAATGGGAAAGGAAAGGGGTCATCTTTGTAGATTTCTTTTACTGCCAGTTTCACATACGACCTCTGTGCTGGCAACTTACAAAGTTTTAATATCTTTGGCTTATATCATTTTCTAAAATTCTAGACCATCAGCTCATTATTTTCTGTTAGCTCTAAACTCCCAGTTTAAGAGATCCTGCTACATCTTCAAAATAAAAATGTCTAACACTGAACTTGTTAGGACTTTCCGTCTGTGAATGGTTCTGCCACGTGGTGGGAATACTTTTTTTTTTTTTTCCTTATGAATATGTGGTGAGTACGGGGTGAAGAAGTGCCAGGTAAAGGCCTGGAGACCATATAAGATAGCAGCAAGGAGTCCACACTTCCCACTCCACTTTAAAGGTTGGCAGCCGTGGGCACTGAACAGTGGTGGTACAGCAGCAGGTGCCATCCTGTACTCACACAGGCTTGACTCAAGAGAGCACAGCTGATGGATTGCATTCTGAGGAGGGTGTGAGAAGAAAGAAATGAAGGGAAAAAACTAAAATGTTTGTGATACAACAGTACCTGAACATCCATCTGGTTACTCTCTGAATCATGATAACGCAAATTTACTTACCCATTAATTTACCCGAGTTTATGAAAGTTAATACCAATATTTACACTGTGGAATATTTTTAAATCAAGTTTTAGACATATTTATATTTTTATTTATTTTTATATTTCAGATTCCAGATGACCTGAGAAAGAGACTAAATATAGAAATGCATGCAGTAGTCAGAATAACTCCAGTGGAAATTACCCCTAAAATTCCAAGATCTCTAAAATTACAACCTAGAGAAAACTTAGTGAGTTCAAATTTATGTTTTGTCAGTTGTTTTACACATCTTATGAGATGCTTTGGCTAAATAATAAGAATGTTGTATTTCTTTTTGCTAGAAGGGCGAAGAAGTCTTTTTTGTGGTAAAATATATATAACAAAATGCTGTTTTAACCATTTTTAAGTGTACAGTTCAGCGTTAATTACATTCATAATGTGCAATCATTGCCACATCTATTTCCAAAACTTTTCCATCTCCCCAAACAGAAACTCTATGCCCAGTAAGCAATAACTCCCTATCCTGTCCTCCCCCAGCTCCTGGTAACCCTATGTACATTCTGTCTCTGTGAATTTGGTTATTCTAGATATTTCATATAAGTGGAATCATACGGTATTTGCCCTTTGTGTCTGGCTTATTTCACTTAGCATGTTTTCAAGGTTCACCCATGTTATAGAATGTATTAGAACTTCATTCCTATTCATGGGTAAATAATATTCCATTGTATGTATATACCACATTTTGTTTACCCATTCATTTGTTGATGGACCCTTGGATTGTTTCTACCTTTTTGGCTCTTGTGAATGATGCTGCTATAGAACCTGTTTGAGTCTCTGCTCTCAGTTCTTTTGGGTATATACCTAGGAATTGAGTTGATGGATTTTATGGTAATTCTGTGTTTAATTTTTTGAGAAACTAAGAAGTCTTTAGTAAGCAACACACATATTATGTATATTGTGCCAATGCAAATATGATAATTTAGCTTTTTTTTTTTTTTTTTTTATTAAGTAAGCTTTACACCCAACATGGGGCTTGAAATCATGTCCCCAAGATCAAGAGTCACATGCTTTATTGACTGAGCCAGCCAGGTGCCCTGATAATTTGGCTTTTAGAAGATAGGTATTTTTGCTATATTCATGTAATTTTTAAAAATTTTCCCATATTACAGCATTAATATTGCAACCAAAAGAGTGCTAGACTGCTCGCTAATAGAGTATTATCACCTGTGCCAGTTTAGTTTACCAGTTCTCAGAGCACTACAATCCAGGAAAATTACTGTTTTCTAGGTTTTGAAACTTCCAAACATGACTTTATCCTTCTCTGATTATTTGAATGGCCCTTTTGGGTCTTTAGGATCATGATGGTCATTATAGCATGGAAGAGCCATTTTAACAGAACTTTGATGAAACCCCAGATAAGATTGCTTGTATTATGTACTGGAGAAGAGAAAAATAAATAGAATAAATGCCATTTCCACAATAGTATGGAACTGAACATTTAACACATTGGCAGAACCGTACACAGTGATTTCTAGTTTTAACTTTTTAGCTAATTGATCTTCGTATTTTTCAAAAGTTAGGTCTTGTGTACAGACATTTGACTTTTTTTTTTTTTTTTGTCTCAGTATGAGGCTCTTAGTGCAGAATTCCTTTTTTAATCCTGAGTTGCATATTTTAGTGGAACTTTTAGGATGTTGGCAGGTGTCTCTGGGGTGATTATATCTCTTAGGACCTAAACATGTCTGATTCTAGAGGAACTGTGAGTTGCTTTCTGATTCTTCAGGTCTTGATTTTAAATATATTTTTTTAAGTAAACTCTACAGTGGATGTGGGGCTTGAACTCATGACCCCAAGATCAGGAGTCTCATGCTCTACCAACTGAACCAGCCAGGCGCCCGGTTTTAAATAGTTTTCATTTTCAGACTTCCTTTAAGTCTTTAATCCCATTGCCCAATAAAATCCAAAGAAGTGACAGATGGTTTCTGTGATCTTTAAGAATGGGAAAGCGATGCCTGTACTTAGTTTAGCCTGCTTTTGTGGTGATCAAGTTCTAAACCAAGCTTAATCAGCAGAGCTAAGCTTGACTCTGGATGAATAGAGGCTTATTTTCCTAGGCAGATATTAATGATCTTTCCTATATGAATTTTTGTGTATTCCTGTTTTTGTCTTCATGTAGGTTTTAAAAACTTAAAAGCTTTAAAAATTAATAGTGTTTTTCTCAGAATTTCTTTATACCTTTTAACATATTAACATTACACTTACTGGGTATAACAGTACTACAATCTGCTTAACAGAAAAACAAAGAAAAGTGACTTGAACATACAAAGAATTTATTTTTCTTATGTACAGAGAAGTTTGGAGGAGCTCATAGGTGGTTAAACCATGTCATCAGGGACCTAGGCTCCTTTGGTCTTTCTGCCATCCTTAGCCTATAACTTTCCTCCTCTTAGATGCAAGGGATTTGCTGTACGTATAGGCATCACATATGCGTTCTTGGCAGAAGGAAAGACACAAAGCAAAAACCTCCTTGCAAGGTTTGTATACCTTTTAATTAGAAAGAGAGGCCCTTCTCAACAATTGCTGATTGCACACTATTGGTCAGAAGGGAGTCACATGTATGTTCACACATATGCACACACAGGTCCACTCTGGGAATTGGAGAGTTTTCTTTCTCACCTCTTTAATAGAGGGAAGCAAGGGAGAATGGAGTTGGAATGGTTTTCCATCCAATGAGCCAAATTATGGTATATGTGTCACTGGTCCTAGAGGTAGGGAGTGTTAAAACTTTGCCACTTGTGTAAATGTTTCTTCCAGCTTCAGTGTATTCCTTGTGCTGTAATATCAATTCCCAGATCTGTGCCTCTAAATATGAACATCCTTCCTGGTTTTGTTTGGTAAGGTTTGCTTTTTTTTTTTTTTTTTTTATGTTTAAGTTGTTTCTTTTTAGTTGCTCCATTTAATAGATTATAAAATTGAGGTTGAGACAGTTTCATTAATTTGCCCACAGTCACACAGATAATAAATGGTCATGCCAGACTGGTGTGCACCTTTAACTAGCACATTTATTTTTGCCACACTGTTGTAGAATGGGTATACCGTGATTTACTTCCCCAGTCTCCTACCAATGGATACCATCTTATGGTTCTCACATGAGGTGAGCAAGGCTCAGAGAGGTTAAGAAGCTTGCTTAAGGTCCATCAGCCGTATCAAGGTTTACATATTATTAGCAAAGTAAGGTGTTAAACTAAGGATGTTAACGTTAAATTTAGGTATTTGGATAATTCATTACTGTTCTTCCTTTTCTCTGGCAGCCTAAAGATGTAAGTGAAGAAGATGTAAAAACTGTGTTCTCTTCATGGCTACAGCAATGTACCACTACCACACTTCCTTTGATAATATCAGAGGAAGAATATATTAAGCTGAGAATTAAAGATGGTGGGTAAATTTTGTTATTTTGATATTTTTCCTACTAAAGAAGTGAAAAATTTTTCATTGTTGTTACAACCTTTAATACATGTGAACAGGAAGCATAATAATGATAAGTAAATGGTAGATTTTACATATTGAAGAATGCTTTTATTTAAATTTAAAGAAATTTGAATCTTAAATTATCTGTTTCAGTACTAACTCACATTTATTACTTGTTTTTTTCTTTTTCTTTTTTTTTTTTTTTTTGATAGAGTTGGAGGAGTTTTCTCTAAATATAGTTCATTCTGGGGAAAAAGAAAAAGAAAACATTTTTTTATTGAGTCCCAATCTGCTGCAGAAGATCACAATACAAGTAATCACATAACTATTGAATCTTTAATAAAATAATATTTGTCACATTGGATCAATAATAAAGTATGAATTTACCTGTAAGACTTTGCATCCTGAAGTGTATTAGAAACGTGAATGATAAGAGTAAGGAATAACTTGATTTAAAATATTTTATTATATAGTCTCTTTAAGTTATCTAAACAAATTGATTTATCCTAAATTTAAAATCAATGCACAATTAAGTTTCAAGGATAGAATTGATTGTGTTAACTGGCAGATAGATCATGATTTCAAATTATTCTCGTATTGAAACAAAGGAAAACTTAGCTTTTGGGATTTGATTTTTAAAATTCCTATTTTTAGTTGGAGTTCTGCACAACCCATATTATTTTGTCACTTCTTAAATTCTCAACTCTTCACAAATATTACCAGATCACTTTTCTTCTAGCAGTATTTTAAAAGTGGTCTTTTTTAGAATATTATGTTTTAGCTAGGATATTCATTCCCATTGTTAAAGAATTGAAGATGCTCTAGTCGTTTAGAATTTGAATGGTTTGGAACTAGACCTTGTCTCTACTTTTGAGATAAAATTGAAGGAATACCATTCAAAGAAGATACAAATGGTAGAATTTTGGAGAGTAAAAATGACACAAATCAAAATTATAAATAAAGATGTATGTATCTGCAAAATGTATGAAGTAGATGACATTCTTTACTGCTTGGATGAGTAAATTATGTTCCTTGGATGAATAAATTATGATTGTCAAGGCTAATTTGAATAATGATCTTGCATGCACAATATATCTTTTCTTGGTGGTGTAACAAAATCAGTAATCAATCTCCTAGGACCCAAGAAAAACAGGCTACAGATATAACTTTGAAATGTAAAATTGATTTTTCCTTGCTACTGTAGGTCCTTCTAGATCCTATGGTAAAAGAAGAAAACAGTGAGGAAATTGACTTTATTCTTCCTTTTTTAAAGCTGAACTGCTTGGGGTAAGAAGTTACGGCCAAACTAATATGTTTACAGACATGTTTGACGTTATCTCTGGCAGGGTTTTTATATGTAAATATTAAAGTAGATGTTAATGTCATTGAATAATCTCAGTAATGCATTAGTAGATATTTTTTCAAGGATTGTTTCTGTTTTCACACCTAGCTTAGTAATTTGCCTTGTCTTCTTAGGTAACTACATAAAAGTCTGAAGCTTATTAGAAATTTTACTTCAAGATTTGATTTGTGAGAAGGAAACAACTGGTTATGACCTAGATCATATGTGCTCGAATAAAACAATAATTGTTAAGAGTTAATACATTTACTTTAAAAGTTAATCTAAAAACATTATTTGAATGTTTAAAAATATTTCAAATTAAGTTATTCCTTCAGCTATTTTATTAATGTACTAATTGGGATTATTTGTGTTTTCCTTAGCTTTTAAGACAAGTCTGAAAAGAACCTCCTGTTAACTTATCTCTTAGGAAATATGAGACTCTCGTATAAACATTATATCTCAGAATTCCTCACAGAAACCTTTAGTGGTTATAGTAGCAGTGATTTGATTTCCTATAATAGTATAATCTGTAAATGTTTTAATAAAAGGACTAAACCATAAAGTAACAATGTTTATAGCATAATGCTCATGTAGAAAGTAAAATCTCTTCAGTTCAGATTCTGATTTTCAGAATTTATATTATCAGAAATAAAGTGGTAGAGTCAGGAAGTAGGTTGAAGTTCATGCTTGTATAATCTACAAATTGAAACCGGATTTCAAAGCTTAATTTAAGAGGAAATAAGTCTTCAATTCTTTTAACACTTCAAATGCTCTCATTTATGATTTGTTGTTTGTGTCTGTTAAGACAAATTCCTTGAGATGTCCTGTTAAGACAAAACTTTTAGTTACTGTACATGTTTGAAAGTAATAAAACTAATTTTAAAAGTTGTGACTCAGATTTGGCATTAATTCAATACGCTGTCAACTAAGGGAAACTTTCTAACATTTTACTCTTTTAAAAATCATTAATTAGCCTGGAAAGGAAAGTTTCAGAATTTTTTACAGCTGGATTTTATCCTGCTTCAGCGTTTTATCATGCAATAATGTATATATTTTGCAGAGGAGTGAATTCTTTAGGTGTGTCTTCCATGGAACACATCACTCACAGCCTCCTGGGGCGCCCTTTGTCTCGGCAGCTGATGTCCCTTGTAGCAGGACTTAGGAATGGAGCCCTTTTATTCACAGGAGGAAAGGTACGTAGTTAAAATGTGCCCATTTCACTAATAACTAATTTTATTTTTTTCTTTGAGTTTTGATCATCTGTTATATAGAGTTGTTAATACAAGGTATAGGAAGTGGTGATTTAGAAAGGGGTGATGAATAAAATGAATAAGGTGTCGTGCTCACTGCCTTTTTTATGTATCATATGATACAGTTGTATGATTTTTCTTTTTTAGGGTGTTGATAGGGTTGATTTTTTTTCACATGTTGAACCAGCCTTGCATGTATGTAATAAATCTCACTTGGTCGTGGTGTATTTTCTTTGTATACATTGCTGAGTTCTGTTTGCTAAAAATCCTTTTTTTTTTTTAATGTTTTAAAAAAAATTTATTTAATCTCCATACCCAACATGGGGCTCAAACTCACAACTGAGATCAAGAGTCTTTTCTGACTGAGCCAGCTAGGCACCCCATTATTTGCTAATATTTCTGTTGAGGATTTTTTCATCTAAATTCATGAGCAACAGCCGTTGTTAATTATCTGACTTTAGCTCAGGTCATGATCTCTCAGTCCCTGGGTTTGAGCCCCGTGTCCAGATCTGTGCTGACAGTTCAGAACCTGGAGCCTGCTTCGAATTCTTTGTCTCCCTTTCTTTCTGCCCCTTCCCCACTCACACTCTTTCTCTCTCAAAAATATATAAACATTAAAAAAATTGTTTTAATTCATGAGCAATATTAGCCTATAGTTTTCTGGTTTTGTACCACTTTTGTGTGGTGTTGCTATTAGGGTAATACTGGCCTCATAAAATGAGTTGAGAAGTGTTCTTTCCTATTCTGTTTTCTAGAAGAGAGCATATACAGTTGGTATTCATTCTTCCTTAAATGTTTAGTAAAATCTCCAGTGAAACCATCTGGGTGTTGAGATTTTTGTCACCTTTGACTTTTTTTTTTTTTTAATGTTTATTTATTTTTGAGAGTGTGAGCGGAGGAGGGGCAGAAAGAGAGGGAGACAAGAATCCAAAGCAGGCTCCAGTCTCCAGGCTGTCAGCACAGAGCCCAGTGTGAGGCCCTGACTCATAAACCATGAGATCATGACATGAGACATGTAGGACACTTAACCGACTGAGCCACAGAGGCACCCCAACCTTTAACTTTAAAAAAAATTTTTTTTACGTTTATTCGTTTTTGAAAGACAGAGAGACATAGAGCACAAGCAGGGGTGAGGCGGAGAGAGAGGGGGACACAGAATCTGAAGCGGGCTCCAGACTCTGAGCTGTCAGCACAGAGCCTGATGTGGGGCCCGAACTCATGAACCGCGAGATCATGACCTGAGCCGAAGTCAGACACTCAACTGACTGAGCCACCCAGCTGCCCCAGGACCTTTAACTTCTTAATTATAAATTAAATTTCCTTAATTGTCTTATTTCACCATGGCAGACATTTGGTAGTTTGTAATTTTAAAGGAATTGGTCCATTTCTTCTAAGTTGTCAAATTTATGAGCATAAAGTTGTTTGTAGTATTCCTTTCATTATCCTTTGAATGGCTGTGGAATCTACTATGGTGTTCCATTTCCTGATTTTGGTGTTTTGTGTTTTTTCTCTTTTTAATCTTCATCAGTTTTGCTAGAGTTTCCCTGCCCTTTTTTTTTTTTTAATTTTTTTTTTTTTACGCTTATTTATTTTTGAGACAGAGAGAGACAGAGCATGAACGGGGGAGGGTCAGAGAGAGGGAGACACAGAATCTGAAACAGGCTCCAGGCTCTGAGCTGTCAGCACAGAGCCCGACGCGGGGCTCGAACTCACGGGCCGCGAGATCATGACCTGAGTCAAAGTCGGACGCTTAACCGACTGAGCCACCCAGGCGCCCCTCCCTGCCCTTTTAAAGGGCTTACAGTTTTATTCTTTACCAGTGCAAAATTGTTTTCAGAGGTACAGTGTGGTCTCTGTGAATCTTTGTTCTTTTATTCAATTCAAAATTTTAAGACTTTTTCATTTCCATTCACTTTTAACTTTAGTAAAATAACTCTTTTTCCTGTTACTAGTTCAGTTGCTTTCTTCTGATTCTTACTTAAAATATAACAGCTACTCCAAGAGTGCCTGGCTGGCTCATCAGTAGAACATGTGATTCCTGATCTTGGGGTTGTGAGTTCAAGCCCCACACTGGGTGTAGAGATTACTTAAAAATAAAATTTAAAAAAATACATATTTATATATACATATCTATATGCAGTAAAAAATATATATGTGTGTGTGCATGTGTATGTGTGTGTGTGTATATATACACATACATGTATATATACATAGTTATGTGCAACTACACCAATAACCCTAGTATTCCCTTTAGGAAACCAGAAAAAAAGAGCAAATTAAGTCCAGTGTAAGGAGAAGAAAAGAAATAAGAATTAGAGCATAAATCAGTGAATTAAAGACAGGAAATCAACAGAGAAAAGTCAGTGAAACCAAAGCTGCTTCTTTGAAAAGATCAATAAAATTGATAAGCCTTTAGCCAGTCTAAGAAAAAAAAAGAAGACACAAATTACTAATACCAGAAATGAAAGAGGGAACATCACTACAGATCCCATAAACATTAAAAGGATAATAAAGTCATAATAGTAATAGACAACTCTATGCCCACAAATTTGCTAACCATCTTAGATGAATGGACCAATTCTTTGAAACACACAAGTTCCCAAAACTTGCACAAGAAGTGTACAATATAAAAAGGCCTATAAGGAAGATATTATACCAGTTTTCTACAATCTCTTTCAGAGGATAGAAGCAGAAGGAATGCTTCCTAAGTCATCCTGTGAGTCCAGCATTACCTTAATACCAAAACCAGACAAAGACGTTAAAAGAAAACTGCAGACTGATAACCTCTCATGAACATAGATACAAAAATCCTCAACAAAATATTAGCAAATCAAATCAACCAATGTGTATAAAGAATTGTATACCATGATCAAGTGGAGATTTATCCCAGGTATGCAAGCTGGTGAAATATAGGAACTATTCTATGTGGTTTCTAGGTTTCTGTGTCACATTTCAAAATGCATCATCATTTTATATTTATTTTGAAAAAGCAGTATCGTATTGACTCAGACAGACTTTTCCATCTCACCTAGGGGTATCATGGGTAATATGAAGAACAAGCAGAAGACCTGGATTTGAGTCCCACCTCTGTCTTGTACTTTCTGACTATGACCACAGGGAGTTTTGTGGTTTCTTAATCTGCCTTCTTAGGATAAACCTCACTTAAGGGAAATAATATATGGGAAAGCACTTTGTAAACTCAAAAGTGCTATACAAGTGTGATTTACTTTGTGAGGAGAAAGCCCTCAAACTAAGCAAAGTATGATAGATGGGACCTGTACCCCAGCACCCTTAATTTCTCTATTTTTTGGAGCCCGTTGACTTTAAATGTAAATACAATTCTGTAAGGTGTAAGTGTGGTCGTATTTGTTGAGTGGCTGCTAAATTTCAGATTTTGTGTAACAAGCTTGGCTGTTTTTCCAGTCCACGGTGCTGAAAAACAAAATGTTAGAACTGGTGCAGGGCTGTTAAAGCTAGACAAAACAGCAAGGGTAGGAAATAATACTAGATCAAGGGAAAAAACCTATATTAAAAGAACTGTAAAAACCTGCCAACATTCAGCTTTTCTAGGGGGCACTATAGCAACAGTCAGCAAATTTTTTTTTTTTTTAATGTTTGTTTATTTTTGAGAGACAGAGAGAGACAGAGTGTGAGCAGGGGAGGGGCAGAGAGAGAGAGAAAGACACAGAATCTGAAGAGGCTCCAGGCCCCGAGCCGTCAGCACAGAGCCCTATGTGGGGCTCGAACTCGCAAGCGGCGAGATCATGACCTGAGCTGAAGTCGGACGCTCAACCGACTGAGCCACCCAGGGGCCCCGGTCAGCAAAATTTTAAATATGTGTGTGTACCTTTTGATACATTTATTCTGCTTCTAGAAATTTATTCTAAAGGTGTAATCTGACAAATAAGTTAACACATATATGGTTATTTATTTTAGCTTTATTTATAATAGCTAAAAATTAGAAACAACATTAGTATACATTAGGAAGGGGCTTATTAAACGTGTTATGTGCAGTATGTCCCACAGTGGTGGTGTGCTGGGGAGCCGAAGCAGCTCCATAATTGTGGATAAAGAGGACAGTGATTTATCATGAACCCACATAAATACTGTAATCCCATCTTTACAAATTTACTTAAATGTGTATGAGGTGTCTGGAAGGGTGATACCTCAGAACAATGGACTGTGGTTACTTCTGTGAGGTGGTAAGATTACAGAAAATTTTTTACGTTTCTCTTATACTAAGTGTTTACAGTTCCTTTGTATGCTTCACACGTTAATTTATAAACCTGGAAAAAAAATAAAGCTTTTACTTGAAAAAAAGAAGTACACATTGGATCAAACTCTATATAGTCTAGAGTCACTTAATAAAAAAGTAAATAGTTCTGCCCACTTTAATAGTCTCTGAGGGCTACATAGTACACTAAGGTCACAGTAATACTGTATATCACCAAGAAACTGTAAATTAAAATTGCAGTTAATTTAAGATAACAAGGAAGTGGGTAATAATTTTTTTTCACTGAAAATAGTTGAAATTAAATGGGATTAGGTTTCATTTCTCTAGAAAGATTATTTAATGTTTACATTATTCCCTTCTAGTAACAAATAATGAAGCATTGACTGTTTTTAAAGGTAAAAGATTTAAATATCAGTGATTTAAAAAATTGTAAAAACAAATTAAATGTTTATTTTCTGTCTGTGTGGTGTAATGAACATAGGACACATCCAGCTTTTAGCAGGTTAAAAGAAAAGACATATTTTGGTGATATCTGCATATCTTCCCCAGCAACTAGACCTGGTGTATTTTTTTTTAACTTTCTCAAAGCAATTGATTATTTTTAGTATTAGTACCAATTAAGGTTGAAGTTGGGGTGGGAAACGTACCTTTTTGGGGGGTTTATATTCCTGAGATTGGGTTGTCATCTGTTAACCTTGCCTGTGTTTATATACCACTTGAGTCATTCTATTAGAGCTGGGAAGCTAGAGCCTTCTGGGTTTTTTTGCAAAATATTACATATTTTTCTTTGCCAGACTTGAATACATGTTTAGGAAATCATTCTTTCCCACTTAATCCTGGAGTGCTCTTAAAACTTCCTGAGTCTCTGGGGCGCCTGGGTGGCTCAGTCGGTTAAGCGGCCGACTTCGGCTCAGGTCATGATCTCGTGGTCTGTGAGTTCGAGCCCCGCGTCGGGCTCTGTGCTGACAGCTCAGAGCCTGGAGCCTGTTTCGGATTCTGTGTCTCCCTCTCTCTGACCCTCCCCTGTTCATGCTCTGTCTCTCCCTGTCTCAAAAATAAATAAAATGTTAAAAAAAAAAAAAATTTAAAACTTCCTGAGTCTAGAGTTTCAGTCCTTCCTGTTAGTTTACTTTATGCTAAATGTCACGCACCATAATGTGATCCTAGAACTCCAGGGAGGTGGGTTTTCTTTTTTTCTTTTTTTTTTTTTACCCCCAGCTTTATTGAGTTAGAATTGACATAGAATGTTGTGTAGTGTATACTTGATTGGTGAGGCTGAGTCTTGGTTGCCACAGTAACAGAAGCTATTTCTGTGATTGAATATATTGCTTATGAAGCAATTATTTTCTAGGGCAGTGGAAAATCAACTTTAGCCAAGGCAGTCTGTAAAGAAGCATTTGACATATTGGATGCCCATGTGGAGATAGTGGACTGTAAAACTTTACGAGGTATGAATATGGTAACACTCTACATAAATCCCTTTTTTGCTAGAAAGGCAGAAATGTTATTTCATGCTGTTAATCTAGTAAGTACAAATATCTAATCTTCCCTTATCTTTTCTGTTAGTTGTTGAAATTCCTTAGAAAAAAAATTTTTTTCCTTTGGAAAGAGAGCATGAGCTGGGGAGGGGAAGAGGGAGAGAGAAAGAATCTTAAGTAGGCTCCATACCCAGCACAGAGCCTGATGTGGGACTCAGTCTCAGAGATCATGACCTGAGCCAAAATCAAGAATCAGACGCTTAACCGACTGCGCCACCCAGGTGCCCCAATTCCTTAGAAATTTTAAATCTTTAGCTTTCTAATATTTTCAGCAAAATTTTCTAAACTCTCTATACTTGATGGAGAGTCCCCCTCCTTTTATTTTCTTAGCCAAAACTCTTTGTAGACCATATTCCTGGAAATGCCAACTTAGACCATTCTGAAAAAGTTTGTATTTAGGATATACTCTAATGGGTGTAAATATTCCTAAATTGCTAGGGAAATTCGGCTGTGGACAGTGAAGAGGAGAATTGCAATTTACCATATATATACTTTCGTACTTTTAAAAATCTTTAATGCTTATGTTATCATCTATTTGATCAAAAAACAAGATTGGAAAGATTTTATTTTGAGTAACCTTTTTTTCCCCCCTTGGCTACCTCTACCTTGTCATCCCAACCAGTCCATGCTCTGTGTGTGTATGTGTGTGTGTGTGTGTGTTTTATGTCTACCATATGGTAAGAAACTAAGAAATAGCCTTCAAAAACTAATTAATTCATATGCTGCAAAGGTGGTTTTAGAGATACTGTCCATCTCTCAGAGTCATGCTTGAACTTCATGTAAATTTTTGTTTTTTTATATTTATATTTTTTTAATAAATTTTTTTTAAAGTCTGAGATAGTGTATGTGCATGAGTGAGTGTGCTAGTGGGGAAAGGGCAGAGAGAGAGAGAGAGAGGGAGAGAGAATCTCAAGCAGGCTCCATGCCATCAGCACAGAGCCTGATGTGGGGCTTGATCCCACGAATGATGAGATCATGACCTGAGCTGAAATCAGGAGTCAAATGCTTAACCAAAATAGCCACCCAAGAACCTCCAAAATTTTGTTTTTGACCTAAGTAACAGAAATTCTTTACATTGGCTTATGAATGTGTATGTTTTCTATTCTTTGAAAATTAAAACTTGGTAATTCACCAGGAAGTTTGAAGCCAAATGTATGATTCAAATATAGCAACTCTGGGATCTCTAGATAGCTACATTTGTGTTTGATTTTATTTGAATCTTGATCCCCTAGTCTTTCATTTATGTTTTTCCATATCCTGCTTTTATTTTGCTATTTTTTAAGATAGTAATTTTTTATGCTGTCTAAAATTTTCTGTGGAATGAGTCCAGGTAAAAATAACATGCATAGTATCATATTCCTTTTTTCAGCTTTATAAAATTCAGCACTTTACTGGGTCCTTTGAGGTTCTATTAATTAAACCACGTTAATGATCAAAGTTTAGTGATTGGTATATTAACAAAATATGGATCAAATTTTCATGGTTAAATCAATATTGAGCGTTTCTAATGCTCTGAAAAGGGCAACCTATACTTACCAGCCCTGAAATAACATTTCATATCTTGCATATTAAGGAAAAAGGCTTGAACACATACAAAAAACCCTGGAGCTGGCTTTCTCAGAGGCGACATGGAGGCAGCCTTCTGTGGTTCTGCTGGACGACCTTGACCTCATTGTTGGCCTGCCTGCTCTCCCAGAACATGAACATAGCCCTGAGGCTGCGCAGAGCCAGAGGCTTGCACATGGTAATGG
>NW_026057942.1:0-30702 GCF_023721935.1 Panthera uncia | reverse complement strand
GAGAGCAGCTCCCGCACCCTCATGGCCAAGTGAGAGCTAGCCCCCCCAGGCCCCTGCCTAACTGTCCGGCAGAGCTCTGGGAGGTATCCAGCTCTCCTCCTAACCTCACCAGGAAAGCCCCCTTGTCTCAGACCTGCACTCTTACCACCTCCTCATTCTCTAGCCTTCTGTGGAGGGGCCACCCTGTGACAGCTCGGCAGCTGAAGGTACCGGGAACTCAGCCTGATGTGCTGTTGGCCGACCTTCAACACTGCAGGTACCCCCACCCCCACCCCCAGCCTTGCCCTCAGGCTAGCCCTGTCTCACAGACCAGTCTCCTGCCTGCCTGTCCTACTCAAGTGTTTCACAAACAGAAGGCCAGGAACGTGACAGCCGCCACCGTTATAGTCTTCACCTCCAGGCCAGCGCTTGGCATGGACCCCTCCTACCGGAGTGACCACCCCTCCCCCTGACCGTAAAGTGGCTCCCCGTTCCGCGTGCAGTGTGTTACAGGCCGGATGTAGGGAGGGTACCACAGGTGGGGTGTGAAGTGGGTGCCGGCCCTGCGAGCCAGGTCTCAGTGTCTCCTCTGTCTGGTGGCTGGTGCAGATCGTCAACCCCTGGCACGCGGTGAGCTGTGCCCAGGGGCAGCCCCCACCATGCAGGTTGGGGCCTCCTTGTGAGTGGCCTGATCTCCTCCCACCCAGCACCCTGCACCACCCCAACATGTTGCTGCTGATGGCACTGAGCCCCTCGGCGGACCTGTCAGGGCTGTGCCTCCTCTTCGAACCCGTGTGGCTGGGCTCCCTGCACGTGGTGCTGCACCCACGGGGACCGAGTCAGGGAGGGCCCCGCACTGTGCCAGGCCTGCCGCCCGGCCACCTGCTGCTGCAGGTGCTGGAGGCCCTGCTGTTCCTGCAGGCCCGCTGGCGTGCTCATGGCGGCCTTAGCTCTCATGCCATGCAGCTGGTACGGCCAGGCCTGGCCAAGGTGGGCAGCCTAGAGCACGGGCGCCCACTGCACCGATGCTGGCTGCCGCCCAGGTGAGTGCCTGCCTCATCTGCCCGCCCCTGTGTCCCTGTCCCGTGGCCACTGGCTCACCAGGCCCCTTGGCCTCCGCAGGCCACAGCAGGGCTACCCCTGGGGAGGCCCAGGCCCAGGGCTACCCCCGCCTCCTGAACTGTACCCATGGCTGCCACTTGAGCTCATCTGCGGTGACGTGCCTGCCGCCACCTCAGATCTCTACAGCTTCTGCATCCTGGCCCAGGAGGTCTTCACCGGTCAGTGAGTGATCCTACACCCCGCCCCACGGAGGTACCTGTACTGTTTCGGTCCCCCAGTCATGCTTCCTCACAGGAGAGCTGCCCTGGGCTGGGAGAAAGGGGCCTGAAGTGAAGGCTAAATTGGAGGCAGGTGAGAGCCCGGCCCTGGATCCCCTGGTACCAGCCCCCTACCAGGCCCTGGTTCAGGCTGGGCTGGGCCTAGGGCCCGCTGACCGCTGGGGCAGCCTGCAGAGTACTCGATACCTGCTGCGGGAGGCCATGGCCCAGGTACAGGGCAGGTTGGCAGGGTGGGTGGTAGCCATGGAGCCTTAGGCAGGACCCACGTCCCATACTCAGCCTCCTTCCCCAGGACTCCACTCCTGAGGTGAGCTCCCGGAAGCATTGGCCCACACGGTACCTTTCATCCCAGGGTTCCCCACCAGGTGAGAGGGCAGGGAGTGGGTGGGAGCAGGTGGTGAGCTCAGCTCTGCTCTCCCCATTCCAACCAGCTGGTCTGTCCCCCCAGAGACACTGTACTGTGAGGTGGCTCCCAGAGCCAGGACTATACCCAGGCCTGTGCCCCCTGTGATGCCCCTAGGCCCCTCCCCATGCCAGGTAGGAGCCAGAGCAGGGACATGGAGGACCAAGGGAGCTGTGGGGCACCTGGGCAGGCCCTGCCAGCTCTCTGCCATGGCTCTTTGCAGGCCCCGGAGACTCCTGAGACCCCAGGCCACAGCAGAGTCCAGAGGGGCACAGCCTGGGACTCAGGCAGCAGCTTGACTCTAGGAAGCCTGAGCCCCAGCCCCAGCCTCTACCCAGGCTTCAGCCCCACAGCCAGGGTCAGCCTGCACCGCTGCCTGGAGCCCAGCTCAACAGTATGGACACCCGCAGGGCCCTGTGCAACCATTCATTTGTTAATCTTTTACCCCTCACCCCAGGTGTCACCAACCCCAGTATCCCTGGCTGCCTCCCCTTTGACCAGGGACTCACAGGACACCCCAACTTTCCTGTCACTCACCTGTGCCCCACTGACCAACTCTATTTCACCCAGGGCCCTGTCCTGTGCTCCAACCATCAGGACTCAGCCTCCCTTCTAGGGACCCAGGGCTCTTTGGAGGAGTTTGAGAGGAAGTTCTCAGTCACGATTCAAGCCCTGCAGGGGCTGTGGCATCACACACACAGGGCTGCCCTGTGGGGCCCCTCTGCCGTGTGAGCCTAGCCCCTGCCTGCTGACCCACAAGGAGGCCTCCCACACCCTGGAGGCTGCTGGCAGGGAAGGCCATGAGGGCAGGTGAAGCAGAGGACCCTGAGCCTATCCCCTGCCCCATGCCACCTTCCCGGGCACCCTCTATGGCCACTGGGTGGCAGCTCCAGCCTTTTTCCCCTGCAGGTGCCCAGTCCTGAGCTGATCAAAGGAGATCTCTTCTCCAGCCTGCAGAAGTGAGAAATGGGCCCTGCTGGGGGACCCCGGACCCCTTCCTCACCCCCGGGGTAACCTTGGCTCCACCCCTATCCCACTACTCCCCAGGATGGACCTGCTGGAGGAGGTCATAGCAGAGCTGCAAGGTGGATGCCAACTCGGAGACAAGCCCAGCCTCGACCCCACTCCTGACACAGATTCTTAGGGTGCCCATGACTGCCTCCCTGAAGATATCACTGCTCAGAGCCTCCCAGGAATGGTTCCCCGTTCAGCACTTGCTGAAATAATAAAGTGATAAAGCAGCCTATCTGTCTCTGCCTCTTTGTTCACTGCATCTGGCTCCAGCATGACACTAGCAGCCATATTTTCACCATTTTTATTAATTTTATCAGATGGTTTAGTGGGGGTGTTGGAGGGGGGTGGAGATGGGCAGGAGCTGTTCCCCAACCCCCTGTGCACAGGGCAGGACAAGCTGGGGGCTCCTGAAGGGAGAGGGAAGACAGGCTGTTAGCCTAGCCCTCAGATTTGTGCGAGAGCCCCCAGGATGGGAGGACGGTGGGGGGATGGGTGTGCCCTTCGGCCCAGGGTAGGAAAGCTATAACAGGTTAGGGACCCACATCAGAAACAAGTTACAAAGTTAGAAACCAAGGGTAGGGGTCAGGAGCTCAAGAAAATACAAAACAAGGGATTGGATTGGGCCAAGATCAGTGAGGGGGAAGGGAAAGGAAGAAGGTCTCCCCCAGCCGTGGCTCAGCAGTAGCTTCGGGTCTGACCCTCAGAATGGAGGGACCAGCTGGGAGTGGGGTAGGGGGGTGGGGGACCAGCCCCCTCCCTTCCTTGCCCCCCATTCCTGTACAAGGATCCTCGGTGGTGTTCACCCCCCCTCCCGTAGGCTGGTGGGGCTGCCCTATACAGCAGAAGAGGCTCTGGAGGGCCCCAGGGCCCAGGCACCCTGTGAGGGGTGTGGGGGCCCCAGGGGGCCCGCTGTTTCTGGGGGAGGCGGGGAGCTGGGGGGCCAGGATCTGAACGGCTACGGGGGTGGGCAGGAGGGGAGGAGGAGCTGGAAGAGGCGGGTGAGGGACCCCTGGGCCCCAGAGCTAGGTTGACATAGAGGGGCTCAGGCCGGGTAGGGCGCCGGGCAGGATGCTGGGAGGCTGAGTAGCCAAGGTGGTCATGGGGAAAGCAGGAGGGGGGTGGTGGGTAGCTGAGCAGGAAGTCGGGGGACCTGTGGAGTGGTGGTGACTGGCCAAGCAGGCCGTATGAGGCATTGAGCCTATCTGGGGGCATAGAACGAAAGGGACTCCAGGACCGAGTGGGGCCAGAGTAGGGGGATCCCTCACCTGTCTCGATTTCATAGTACAGGTTCTCTCCCCTATCAAGTGGTGCAGGGGGACCTAGGGGGCTCCTCCAGACCGGGGCTGGGGAGCTGGGCTGGTAGGATGGGGAACCCAGGGAGTACAAGCCTGGTTTAGGGACCCCAAGGAAGGGTGGCAGGCACTCCCGGGGGGCCGAAGAGAAGAAGCCAGGAGTAGGAACCTGTGTGGGGACAGAATACAGGAACTGAGCTGCTGTCTCTAGCTCATCTCCACACCCCCTGCATCCCCCACTTGTCCTGAGCTGGGCACTGACCTGGGAAGGGCCTCGGAGTCCCCTCCTTGAGGTCCCTGGGGGACGCTGGCTCCTCACCAGGCTCCCGTCACTTTGTTGCCTCGGTAGGGAAGGTGGGGGTCCAGGAACCCAGGCACCCGGGTGGGCTAGGGAGTTGGGGGCTGGCCCAACCCCTGAGGTCCCTGGGGGCTCACCGCCCACCTCCAGTGACAGTGAGCGGTGAAAAGGGGAGTGGGGAGAAGGGGTGCTCCCATGCTCCTGTTGGCTCTGTCTCTGGGCCACCTGCTGAGCCCGCTCAGCCAGGGCCAGGGCCATGAGGCGTGCTGGGTTCTTGGGGGGTGGGGGCGGGGCTCCCCCAGGGCGCAGGAGGGACAGGGGTGGGGGCAGCAGCGGAGAATCTGTACCAGGACCTACACAGAGAGGAATGGGAAGAGGAGTCAAGCAGGTCTTGGGTGCAGCTTCTGGGTCTATGAGGGTGTAGGGTAGACTGAGCGGGACTCACCGTGCTGGCCTTGGGGCCCTCGGGGACCAGGCAGTGACAGCTTGCTGCAGATCTCCTGTTGGCAGGTGTCACTCAGCTGGGCCTCGGCTCCACGCAGCAGCAAGGGGATGAGATGGGGCCGCAGGCCTGGGTTGGGGCTGAGGGCTGGCGTCGGGGTGACTGAGGCAGGTGTTCCCCCAGCCCCCAGCAGCTCCAGGACAGCAGGTGGCACTGATACAGCTAGGGGCTCTGAGATGTCCAGGGCGGTGGGCGAGGCAGGGCTGGTGGTCCCACGGGGTGAAAGGGCCTGGGGGGTCACCCTGGGTGGGAAGGCAGAGGCAGGGGCTGGGGGTGCTGGGCTGGCAGGAGGTGCAGGGTCCCCTGGTGTGGGGCTGCTGCAGCGAAAGGTCAGGGGATCAAAGTCGAGCCCCCGGAGCCCCTCCAGGCAGCGGGGTGGGCTGAAGTCCAGCTCGTCACCATCATCTAGCCAAGCTGAGGTTCGGTGTGAAGGGGAGCCAGAGAGTGCCCCCAGCCCAGCTGCTGAGGATCCAGATGATGAGGACTCAGAAGAGGAGGAGGATTCAGAGGAGGAGGAGGAGGAGGACAGGCTCTCGCAGGAGCCAGCAGGTGCTGGGCCCACAGGGAAAGCATCGCTGCTGGAGTGGGGTCTCCGTAGCCTGTGCAGCCTCTGGAGGCCTGGAAGAGGGGACAGTTTGGTGTCGAGGGCCAGACCTTTACATACCCATACATCAGTGAGAATAGGGCACGCAGCCCAGTGGGTTGGTGGAGGAACACGAAGAGGCACTTCCCTGGATAGGGTCACAATGGCTGCGAATCCAGGGAGAGCTGTTCAGACTCACAGTGATAAAGGAAATAAATGGCAAGGCCATGAGGAGAATCATTCCAGACCCAAAGGCAAGAACGAAGTCTGACAACCACATAGCTTGTGAGCATGAGACCAATGGGATCTCACACGTAGCTGGTGGGAGTGCAGACTGGGGCAGCCATATTTGGAAAACAAGTGGGCCTTCTCATGTACAGTTGGACATGAACATACCCTACAGCATGCACCTCCATCCACTCCTGGGTACGTGCAGCGCTCTCACCAGAGTGTGGGGCATGGCAGAGATTGCTCACCAGAGCCCCTCAACCCATCGGGAGTGGGACAGACATGCAGCTCTGGATAGGACATCCACACACGGCTACCAGAGAGCAGCTGAGAGGAACGAGCCTGGGCTACACTTGGCCACATGGGTGGCAGTGAGTGAAAAGTGATGTTCCTCATCCAACACCATACCCCCTTTCTTAGGATACCTTTAAAGATCCAAAACCACTAGGACTGTGCTGTATGTTATTTATGCAGACGCCTACAGGTGAGGAGACCTTAGAGCAAGGGGATGCTGACCATCAAGTCTGGAGGGCGCCTCCGGTGGGGAGGCAGCAGATGCAAGGGGAGAAGCTTGAAGGTAAGGTGGTGGGGCTCTTTTAGTTCTGGCCAGTGGGTTCATGGGTGTTCATTTTATTATCTAGATTTGTTTTTCAACAGGAATGCATAGAAGACTGTTTGAAAGGGCCCTGCCTGAACCAATGATCGCAGTACATCATGAACCAAGGGTGATGCTTTATCCAACTCATTGTACCTAATGTCCAGATTAAGGGGAAAAAAAACCCAACCCCCCAAATTTGAAGCACATTTAGAGGCCACCTCAGGGCCCCCGGCCCTCCCAGTTCCACCTGGGCACAGGCATGAGCCACCCTGTGCTCACCAGCTCCGCTGGCCTGTGATGACAGAGACTCCTCGCTTTTGGCAGATCTCAGCGTGACGGTGTCAGGTCGGCCACCTGCTAGGAGAGGTACAATGGTCACAGGGCACTTCAGAGTGCCTCCCCCTACCACCACCGCCCACTGCCGGCCTCTGACCTGAAGGCTGCGGTGGGGCACGGGTGCCCCCCAGCCAGGGTAGAGGTTTCTTTCGGGGGATGCTGGGGCCCCGGCCCAGGGCAAAGAATGTCTTCCAGCTGCTCCCCCCTGGCTTTCGCTGTTTCTCGCCTCTCTCCCTTTTCCTCCTGGGGTTTGCATGAGACACAGGAGACAGTTTGAGGATCTGGGGCCTCCAGGCTGATCCTATGCTCCCCTAGCATTCCACTCACCTCTCCACAGGTGAAGCTGGGGCCTTGGGAGTTATGGGCTCCGTGGGTGTCCCCAGACGGCCCTGGGTGCGAGCCTGGGCTTCCTCCAGCGTCAGCAGGCGAGTGGAGGGGCCGCTGCCCGCAAGTGACTTGGGCCTGGGGAGGAGGCAGCGGCCTAGGGAATTGGGAAAGGGGGCAGCTGTCAGCTCAGGGTGCCATTCAAGGCCACGGGCAAAGCCAAGCGCTACAGCCCAAGCCCCGGCCCCGCAGCGTGCCCACCCGGGCTGGCAAGGCAGGGGGCCAGGGCGGATCAGGCGGGAATGGGTGGGCAGCAGGCAGGTGAGGAGGAGGAGTGAGGCAGAACGAGCTGATGAGGAGGCAGCTCCCGGCAGCCAGCGAGGGCAGCGGCTCTGGCTTCAGTTACCTCGGGCCAGTGGGCCCTCCGACGTGCTGAATCCTGATTGGGCTGGGGTCCCGGGTTGGGCGGGGAGTCTGGGTGGGGCCAGGGCGGGGTCAAGTCTGGGGACCTCCCACCTCCTCCCAGATGGCCCCATGGCCCCAAGAGCCCCCAGGAGCTACAAGGGGTGAAGGAAGAACGATGTCCGGGCCAAGAAGTGGGGATCCTGAGCGTAGGAGCTGAAATGAGAAGGGGGGGGGAGGGGAGGGAGAGGCCGGGGCGGGGTCCTCAAGGAGCCAGGAGGGAGGTCCAGCTTCAGTGGGGTAGGGATAGGGCTGGGAGCCCACCTGCCCTCCCACTGCAGCCCTAACAATGAGGGGGCAGTAGCCAGGACATGAGCGGGTGAGATGGGCGTACCTGCAGGGTCGAGGCCAGCAGAGGAGAAGGTGTCGCTAAACAGGACATCCACGTGGGTGAGCAGGAATTCCACCACCACAGACTGCACCCGAACCTCCCTGAAGGCTGCGGCCCCACCCAGCCCCACTGACTCCAGTTCCATGGACCTGGGTGGGAGGAGAGAGAGGGAGGCCAGGTGATTTAAGCTCCAGCTGGTGGATTTTAGCTACCCAAAATGGGGAGCCAATGGAAGAAATGACTGTCATCTAACACCTCTGACCTTCCCCAAGTGATCACATCTAGCATTGGGCTCTCAACCTTTCCCCAAACCTCCTTCCTCCCTGTCCGCAGCTCAGTCAATGCTCAGGCCAAACACCTCCGGGTGTTGCTCCTGATCCCCCTCTTTGCCTCACACTCACATCCAATCTCTCAGAAATCCTCCCTGCTCCACCCACAAAATCTCTCCAGAATCTAAACTCTTCCCCACTGTCCCCACCCCTGGCCTGGCCTCTACCCTTCCCATCCCAGACACCACAGCTCCTCCCTGCCTCCCTGCCCCCTCCCCCTCCATTCTGTGTTCTGCCCTCTGCAGTCTGCTCCCCTCTGCAGCCAGAGGTAGCCCCTCCATGCTGGGTCAAGGCCCTCCCGGCTCAGAGCCCTCCCCTGGCTGCACCCCTGTCCTGGTAAAGTCTGTCCTCACCATGACCCACAAATCATAAGTCATTCCTCTGTCTGGTCCCCTGGCATCTCTGACCTCACCATCTCCTCCCCCTCAACCCCTCCCTCCCTTGCTCACTGGGCTCCAGCCACACTGGCCTCCCCGCTGGTCCTCCAGCACACCGGGCACCTTCCCAGCCTCCAGACATTGGCACTTTTGGTCCCCTCGGTCTGGTTTGTTCTTCCCCAGATAGCCACATGTGTCCCTCCCTCACCTTCCAAAGTTCTTAAATGTTACCTTCTCCGTGGAGTCTTCCCCACCCACCTTATTTGAAATTGTAAGCTGCCTTCTCTTTTTGTTTCTTTGTCCTCATAGTTCTTATATCCACCATCTGATGTACCACCTATTTTATTTGGGACAGAGAGCTTGCCTGTCTTGGTCACCATCAAATCTTCTGTGGCTCATGCTGCTACTGGCCACAGAAGCTTCTTACTGAAGCCTTCCCTGCCACTCTAAAAATCTCAAAATACCATGACCCTGTGCATCTCCCTTCCCTGCTTTGTAATCTTTCTCCTTGGTACTCATCACTATCAGACCATAGTCTCTATTTTTCTTGTTGATGGTTCATTGTTCATCTCCCCCATGAAAATGTGGACTTAGGAGCACAGGATTTTGCTCACTACTGTGTCCCAGTGCTGAGGAAAGGAACTGGCACACAGAAGACTCAAGAAATATGTGTTGAATGAAATGAATAAGAGAGCAAAAGTTGGGCTCTGGGTGTGGGGGGCTTCTTGAGGCCCAGCTAGTGGAGAAGGCTGAGGGGGCAGGCTGGTGAGTTGCCAGCTTACCGTAGCAGATTGGGTGCCCAGACAATGGCCAGGTTGCGGGCATGCATGCTGGTGTTGGCGCTGTGTCTTGCCATGCGGGCCAAGTGCCTCAGCAGGTACTCCAGGGTCCTGGGGGTGGGAGTGGAGGAGGACACCTGAGCCTCAACTCCCTTGGGACCCCACCACAGCCCTTTCTGCCCCTCCTGGTTTACCTGTAGTGTGGTGGGGGCAGCTGTTGGATGACGTCGTGGACACGCACCAGGCGTTCCTCCTCCCCAGGCACTGACATGGCTTCCTGAGATTATGCACAAGCATGATGGGGGCTGGGCCAGATGCATCCCAGCACCCTCCAACCTTGCCAGCTCCCTTACTCACACTGAACTTCCCATAGAGCTGGTATGTGAGCAAGGGGTTCGGCAGCTCCCGGAAGTACAGCTTGCAAAGGGAGGACACACTGTGGATGTCCTGCAGAAAGGCGGGGCCAGACAGTTCAGGGATCCTCTCACTGTCAAACTCATGCCTGAGGCCACCAGGTCAAAGAGGAGAAAGATTCAGGTCAGAGCCGAACCACCTGGCCATGTTCTTCCCCCACTTCCCAAAGTGGCCACACATAGGTGCATGCACATGGATCCTGTGCTGGGCTCTTCAGAGGCAGAACCTTACTGACCGCCTCCCACCACCCCCCCACCCCCCCGCAACAACTCTGTGTGCCCGAGAGCATGCCTCATTTGACAGGAAGGACACTGAGGCTCAGGTGGGAGATGCCCCTGCTGTGGGTACCCAAGGCTATCTGAATCCAGAGTGTGACCATGCTCCTTCCATGAAGCTGTCATTCTCCTGGCTTCTGGAGGTCACTGAAAAACGTGGCCCAAATCCCAATAGCCCCTGCTCACCACTCTCTGGTGAAGTCCCACTGCTCTTGGGTAAACATCCTATCATGTGACCTTATGCCTGTCTCTCAGAGTCTCAGGCTCCACACTGACACCTCATGCCTCCCGTCAGCCCCAGTGCTCGTGGCTCACTGCTTCCCCTTAGACTCTCCCACATGCTGTCCCTCCTCAGCTCAGAACCCTCCTGTGGTTACCCCCTTATTCTGAGTAAAAGGCAAAATCCTAAGAGTCATCAAAAAGGCCCTGTATGCTCTGCCCCCATTTCCTTCCGGGACATGACCTCCTGCCGCTTTCCCTTGCACTAACTGTTCCCTCCATGGTGAATGTTCATCCCAGCACATCCACACAGCTCACTCCCTCACCTCCACCAGAGCAAGCTCTCTCCCAGGCGGCCTTCTCTGCCCACCCTATATAAAACTGCAATACCCCTCCCCAACTTATTATGAGCCTCCCCACCCCATTCTATTTTTCTCCATAGTACTTGTCACCTGCTAGTACACACTCTCATTTCCTTGTCTGTCTCTCCCTCTAGTATGTGAACCCCATGAGGGCAGGAATCTCTGGTTGTCTCTCATCCACCACTGTGTCCCCAGTGCCTCATGCTTGGCATGTGGCAGGTACTCAATGAAGGTTGATCTCTTGCTTCCAATGCTTATTCTGCTCTTGCCTTTCAGGTCTCAGTGTGGGTATCACTTCCTCAAGGAAGCCCTCTCTGCCCCCAGCCCCAGTCTAACCCCACTCTAAGCCCTCCTAACCCTCCCTGATAACTCTATGTCCCCAGCACACGGCACAGGGCCTGAAACAGAGATGATGCTCAGTAGGAGTTTGTGGAAGGAAGGGCTCGGTGGAGGGCCCTCACCGTAGCCTCTGGATGTTGGATGACACTCCTGAGAGCCGGTAGATTCCATCCACCACCCCATGGGCCTCAATAAACTCAGAGCAGCAGCGAAGCACCTGGGGCACTGGGGAAAAGCAGGGGCTCAGGTCTAGGCAGGTTGCAACCAGGGTGGGAGGAGAGGGCTGGGCAGGGAGACATAGGGCCTGTCCTCACCATCCTGGCCTGAATTGCTGAGATGCTCTCCAAGGTCACAGCCAAACACCCTCTGCCTCAGGATGCCCCGCTGCCGTAGCCGCTGCCGAGAAGGGCGGGAGCGCATGAATGTTCGGAGGAGGCCAGCCAGCTTCCCACGTGGCCGGGGCACAGCTGTGGGGGTAAAGGCAGGCCACACAGGGTCAGTGCAGCCACTGATCTTATGGTGGGGGGCAGGGGCCTGGCCCCTTGTTCCCGTTACCTGAGGTCAGAGAGGAGACACCCTGGGGAGTTGGGACACCACACGGGGGACCATCGGCATCTGTGGGGTGAACAGTAGGTGGAGAGAATGGATGGCAAGCAAAGGATGCAGGGAGGCCTCCACATTTTGCCCCTGGCACTTACCCCCCTTTAGTCCTGGGCCAGGCCGCTCTGTGAACAACTCCACACACTCACTGGGGAAGAAGCCGACCTGAAGAGGGTTTGGGGTCAGCGAGTAGGCCACCCTAGCTGGCACAGTGCCCTGCCTCACTTGTCCACCCCAAGCCAGGCTCACCTGGAAGCCTCGCTTGCCCCGCCACCAGCTCCGGTCCTCAGTGGGTGGCATGTCGATCACTGAGACAATGTCTCCCACCTGAGAGTGGGAAGGTAATTGGAGGGAGGGTCAGAAGGGACAGGGGAAGTGGGGAGCCCAGGTGGAGTCCGCTTCCCCACAGCCTCACCTCGAACGACAGCTCGTCTGGTGCCTGGGCTGTGTACCGTTTTATTACATGGGCAGCGGCCACCGCAGGGATGTTAAGGGAGGCTTCCTCACTGAGGAGCAGTCGCCGGCCATGGTTGTCCAGCTGAGATGGTGGGGGCAGAGGGATGTGCAGGGAGAGGCCAGAAGAAGATAATAAAGGCAGAGGAGGTTCCTCCATGTCCAGTGGAGCTCACTACCTGTCCCCTACCTAAAAGCCTCTGTCAGTCAGAGCTATCGGTCAAAGAGCTAAATTCTTGCCCCTGCCCAACAAAGCCCCTCCTTCCTCTCATGTCCTGGGATACCCCTGCACCCTCATCCTCCATGACACTGCACATTTGGTATCTAAAAACCGACTGGTTTAAGCCACTGTTGGCCAAGTGTTCTGTGAGTTACAGTAAAACCTATTTCTAACTGATATATCTTGAAATCCTCACATCCCCATAGTCCAATGCCTCTCTCTCTCTCTCTCTCTCTCTCTCTCACACACACACACACACACACACACACACACACACACACTCATTCTCTCTCACAGGCATGTGCCCACACAGACACTGAAATATCAGTGCCTCCTCCACTCTGGCTCGTTTCTTTCCTGTGCCCACACACTCTCTCCGGCTGGTTCTCACTCCTCAGACATCCCTCACTCACTCCCCACCCCAAGTCCCCTTTCCCGGGCCTACCTCCATCCAGGTGAGCACAGGCCCACAATTGAGGTTACTGTCCACCAGTCCTGACAAGGTCTCCAGGTATTGTAGCAGCAGTGGTACCAGCATCTGGGGGCAGGTTGTCAGGATGGGCTTTTGTGAGGGGAACTTGAGAGAGTCACTGCCCTCCTATACTGCCCTAGCTCACCTCTAGGCAGGGCTGAAACTCAGCCTGAATGCATGGGTGCTGCTCCACTGGTAAGCACTGAAATATTTTCATATCAGTTAGTAAATAGGCTATGCCAAGCTCCTGTGTGCCCCCATTGGTCTGGCCATGCCGACTCTCCCACCAAATCCCCTGGAACTCCCATGATCCTAAAGCTGAAAGGAGCCTCCAGAACCTTGCTGCAGTTTTATTCTGGGCCTCTCCATTCTGATTGGTTGGAACTCGGGCCATACCAGTGTTTAAATATTTAACTATCCTCCCTTGATGGTTTCACACAGTGCTTATGAGGACACACCATAGCTGAGGCTGGGACCATAAACAGTTTACCTGGGCAGCCCTGGCACCCTCTGGGGGTGGGGGAAGCTCTGGGAGGCAGGAGAACCTCCTGTCAAATATGCACCGGTGTAGGTGGGCATCCAGGGAACGGAAGTCATCGTAGCTGCGCAGAACTGGCCACGAACGGCCCTGAGGGAGCAGGAGGGACAGAAAGGAGCAGTAGTCCTATTACACTGAGCCAGTGTAGACCATGAAGACCAGACTGTCAGGCTAGATGAGAGGAGGGGTGGCCTCACCTGGCAGGTCACCTGTACCCCAAACACAAGCTCATTCTCTCCAGAGAAGCTGGGGCCTTCACGCTCTGGAGACAGCAGGAGCTATAGTGGGAAATAAAGGCTCAGGTAAGGGCCTCACTTTTGTCCCAGTCCTGACATTCCCAGGTTAGCACTATCTGGAAATGGATCTGTGTCCCCTGCCTGGGGCTCCCTAACGGCAGGGCCTGCTGATGTCTCAGAGTACAGGGCCCTGGCACAGTGCGTACACCTAACAAAAAGTTAGGTGAATGAATAAAGAAACGAACAAATGAATAACAGTTCTCTTCCACCCTGCACCTCCTGCCAGCGACTGCTCAGCTATTCCTGAGATAGGCTTCAGGGGTAAAGTGGCTGATACTGCTTCAAGGTTGGGTAGGATCTCACCCTCCCACCTGGGTGCAAAGCCCCCATACCTGAATATGGCCAAAGTCAACATTCTCATAGTGGAAATGGGCACAGTCAGCCAGCCGAGGGAAGGGACCTCGAGGAGCCGAGAGCCTGGGGGACAGGTGACACATCACTAGTGGCTCCTGTGCTTGGCCCCCCTCCTAAGCTGAGCCTCACCCTCACCTCTCACCTTTTCCCAGGCTTCCCCTTCACACTAGCCCCCCCAGTGTGGGGCAGAGGCTGCACTGAGCCTTCCCCTGGGCCATCCAGGCTGTCAGTGCTGCGAGCCTGTAGAGCAGAAAGAAGAATCAGAGGCCTCCAGAGATGGGAGCAGAGAGACAACGGGAGCATTGTTATCTGTGAGCCTGGGCCCAGAGGCCCGAATTGCTTCACAGGCTGCCCTGAGCATGGAGCAGAAGGGTAGGTCAGGGGGAGGTGAAGGCAACTGAGGGTAGGCCTGTTTCTTTGTGGGTGGTCTGGGGTGGGGGGCTGGAAGAAAAGGGACTGAGGGTGAGGGAGGGAGAGCGCACGCTGGTACCATCTCTCCCTGTTTGAAGCCCTCCTTTAGCCCCTGCGGAGTATAGTCATCTCCCCTATGTGCCTCTCCACACCTTTCATTGATGTCTGGACAATCATAGCTCCCATCTTATCAATCTTCCTGCTTCTAACCTCTCCCCTCCTGCTCGCTTCTTCCTAGCAAGTGCTGGTATAATTTTCTTACCACACAGATCTACCTGTCTCTCCATAGATCATAGACCTTCAATGGCTCCCTGTTATCTTCAAGATAAACTCTGAATTCTCAGGTCTCTCTTTACCACTCCAGCCCAGCCTTCCCCCCCAATGGCCTCTACTCTCAGGGCTCACACTTTAGAGTCCAACAAAAGCACGACCTTCTCATTTCCTCCTAGGCCTTTGCAAAGATTGTTCTCTCTGCATGGGACACTCTTCCTAATTCTTTCAGTAGGTTCACTCCTCCTCATGCCTCAGGTCTCAACTCTCATTCTGTCCTCTTGACCCAGGCTGTGTCAGCCTCCTCTTCTGGACTCCTCTATCCCCATTCCAGCCCTGAGCACTCTGAGATGTCACTGGTGACAAGCCCATCTCCCCCATTGGACTGTGACTTCCCCAGGATCAGGGACTCCAGCACATAGCTGGGCACAGAATTGATGCTTCTCACAGGGAAAGTTGCCTGATTCCTCTGTGGGTCCCAGTGTCCAGTTACACAGCAGGAACCAAGTAAAACCTGACAAATAAATTAACCAGCTGCCAGATAGGGATTTTCCAGGCTGGGCTCTAGCCTCTCCTTCCTTCATATCCCTGAGACCCCAAGTTCATCCTTGGGTCTCACCCTCAGGTCTGTCCCCCTCCAGCTCAGAAAGCTCCTCAAAGCAGGATGAGATCTGAATCTCTTTGCACGTGGAACATGGGGTCTGCCCGGAGGTATCAGGGAATGTCTGTTAAATGAGCGAATGAGAGAATGAATGGATGAATGAGCAGAAGCAGCATGGTGGGAGAGGGAGATGGTGGGGGAGGGAGGGTGAGGACAAGAAGATGGAGAAGGACCCAAGGATCTAGCAAGAGGTACACTGCTGGTTTGGGGTTGGGGTGAAGTAAGGAGAGGGGAGACGCTGGAGAGGATGAGGTAAAGGTTCAGGCTGATGGGGGGTAAGGGAGCGTAGATTGAGAGGAAACAGAACGGAATGAGATGGAAGAGAAAGAGAAGAAAAGGGTCAGGCTGAGGATGGAGCCGGGTGGGGGTGGGGCTCAAGAACGCGAAGGGGGCTGGTGGTAGGAGGGGGAGTGGGCTAGTCAGAAAAGGGTGGAGGTGGGGAGAGGAAGCTGAGGATGGCTCTGGGATGGGGATTGGCGAAGGACCCGGGAAGCTTCAGCAGGCCCCTGCGGGGGCCACTTCGTGGTGCGGGTCCTTCCCGGGACTAGCCCCTCCCCCCCAAGCCTGGGTCCTCGGCCACTGTCACCTCCATCCAGGACAAGGAAGGGGACGAGCACTGAGGGGGCGGGGCTGGGGTAAGGGCTTGGGCCCAAGACCAGGCCGGGGGACGAGAGGGACCTCGACGAGGGGTGAGGGGCGGCGCAGGCCGCGGGCTCGGGCGGGGCCGGGGGCGGGGCGCGCGGGGCGGGGCCGCGCGCGGACAGACTGACACGCGGACGGACTGACGCCCGCTTGGGCCCCTCACCACCATGGTAGCGTAGCCTCCTCAGGCGCCGGCCGCGCTCGGCCCGTCGCTCGTCGTCCTCGTCGCCGCTGCCGCCGCCATGGCGACACAAAGGGGAGGGCGCGAGCCGCGCGCGGGCGGCTGCAGGCCCCGCCCCTAACGGCTGCCCGTGGCTCCGGCGCGCGCCCCACGGAGGCGGGGCAGTGGGGGACGCGGCGCCGCTTTTCATTGGCTCCGCCCTTGGCCTTAGGATGACTCCCCGCCCACCTAGCGGCTTTTCATTGGCTTGGGTTTTGGTCCCATCCCTGGCTCGGCCTCTTCGGTCCCGCCCCGCGAAGTTTGACAGCGCCGCGCCCATGACTGCTTTTCATTGGCTGTCATTGCCCTCCTGAGACACACCCCCAGGTTCTTTATGCTTTGCTTCCAACACTTCTAACACTAAGCAGTGGGCTCTCCCCTTAGTCCATTCTCAGTGACCACTCCTCTGACACTGTTTTCCCCCTTCTGACACTCTTAATTGGGTTCTTCCATGGCCTCAGGGCTTTTCTCCATCCCCAAGTAGCTTTTCAAGGTCTCAATCCTCTAGCTCCAGCTTTGTCAGTTGACCCTGACACGGCCCACAGAATACTGAGGACATTTGCCCATGGATGGTTTTCACTGGCTCAGATACCCTGCCTGGGACATAATCTTTGCCCTTCCCACATTGTCCTTACCTCCTCCTCTACTGTTTCTTACAGGCCGGCCTCCGGCTCTGACTCCTTTTTCATAGGACCTGGTTTAGCCCGCAATGTAGAACATGACCAGGTCTCCTATAAAGCCAATCCCAATCTTTCCGCCTCTAACTTGAGCCAGGTCCAGAAAACACTATAACAATGCTGTTTCCAAGAAGACTTTCACTGGTCATGTTCTCAACAGGGCCCCTCACCTCAGAAAGTACAGCTTTGATTCATTCTCTCATTCATTCAAAAACTAATCACTTAATTTGTGGCTACGTCAGTATTCAAAGGAAGGGGAAATATATCCTGCCTACCTGGAGCAGAGATAAACTGTCCCCAACTGTGCTGTGTCCAAATTTCTGACTCACAGAATCCATGAACATAACAAAATGATTGCATTATGTCACTAAGGCTTGGAGATGATTTAAAATCCAGCGATAGTAATTAGGATAGTCTTTTGTCAACTAGTTAATTCCTACCTGTCTCAGCCTGAACGTAACTTCCTCAGAAATCCTCTTTATATCTAAACAGCTATTTCCTTCTTTTTTATTTCATTTAATTGTGTGGTTTGTTCAAAAAGGCTGAAGACAAATATATGCCATGTCTATGACATACAGAAGCTATTAATAGAAACCTATCCTATCCTCCCTCTTTAATAAATACAGATATCAACATAATCCTGATCATACATTCTCCAACATTTTATTATGAAAACTTTCTAACATACAGCAAAGTTGAACAATTTTACAGTTGACACCCATAGATCCACCACTTAGATCTTACAGTAAAATTAACATTTTACTGTATTTGCTTTATCTCAATTCACTTATTACTCTATTCATCCTGTTTCATTAATCTTACTATTTTTGGGATGTATTTCAAAATAAATTATAGGCATTGGTATACTGTCCCCTAAACACTTCAGCATGCATATCTTTAACTAGAGTTCAATATTTATTTTTGAGGTAAACTTCACATACAATGACATTCAGAAAGTTCACTGAATTTTGACAAGTGCATACACCTGTGTAACCAAAATCCCTATCCAGCATGGCAACTGGACTTTTTACATGGAAGTCCAGGGCTCCAAAGCATACAAAAGGAGGGGGGAGATCAGGGGGATACTGTATCATCTTGGCTAATTTGGTTTAGAAAGTTAAAGCAGTATCATTTCCTCTGCATTCTATTTGTTGAGGCAGTCACAAAGTTTTACCCAGTTTCAAGGAGAAGGGACATAGAATCTACTTTTTGATGGGAAGTGTGTCAAATAATTTGCAGACAAAACAATAGGTTTTTCAATAGTCCAGGTGCCATAGCTTAGGCTGGGGTGAGGGCAGTGGAAGAATAAGGGGTTAAATTCCGGATAGATTTTAAAGGAATTGCTAGCCAAATTGACTGACTGTGGGGTGGGGGAAAGAGAGGAGTCAGGAATGGCCACATGGCTTTTGGCCTGGGCAACTAGAATAGAGCACAGGAAAAGCAGAGTGGCAAGTTAAGGGGAAGATTGAGAGCTCAGTTTAAGACCTGTGAACTTTGAGACAGTAGGCATTGGCATGGAAATGGTGAGGAATGGAGCAGGTAGCGGAATACAGGAAGCTAAGGTTCAGTGGCCCGGTCTAGGGTGAAGATTGAAATTTGGGGACTATTAGAATAGAGATGGGCTAGAGATGCCCGAGAATGAGTACAGATAGTTAAAGGCAAGGACCTGGGACATGCTAAAGTGACAGGTTGGAGCAATGACAAGGTGTGACCAGAGAGGTGAGGAGTGGGGTGGGGCACTGGAAGGGTAAGGAGGAGGTGTTTCAGGGAGGGAGGTATCAGCACACTAAATACTGTTTCTGGCTCAAGCAGGGTGTGGACTGAGGATTGACCATTGCCCAGCACTCTGATGACCCCCATTAGTTTCATGCCCAAAGGACAGCCCTTTGGTCTCAGCTGAGACAGGAGGATCCACTCTGAGTTGAGAGTCAGCTAAGGTAAGTCCAGTCTTGCCTGAAATCTGTCCTGGAACCCCTCCCTGTCCTGACCTCAGAGAGGATTCCTCAGAGAGGATACCAGAAGAGATTTTGTGCCAATGGTCAGGAACTAGAGTGGGGTGGGGCAGGGCAGAGGTACCTCGGATAGGGGGAGGGAGGGAGCCATTTCTCTTAATTAGCACGACTCTTAGCCTTTCCAGAACAACTCCCAGAGAAACTAAGTAACTTGAAAAAAACATTTTATTGGGAAAAATACAATTTGTATAATTCAGCGTCGTCTGGTCTCAAGAGAAGCTCCTTCCTTTTGCATTCGCCTCTCTGGGGACCTGGAAGGTGATCTGGTTGGAGGAGACCAAGTCGCTTGGTCTTCAGTGTGGTCCAGTAAGAGCGATAACTGCGCGGCCACTTTCCTGCAAAAAATCCGGGGTTGTAGAAGCTGAGGTGGTTATGTGCTCAGGATTGGGGTCTGGGGTTGTGGATGGCTCTGGGAAAGGCGTGTTGTAGATCCTGGTGATGGTCACCTTTTTTGCAGCCTCAGCTCGGCCCTCTTAACTCTTAGCACCTGCAGTACAGGGTCGTCCTGGAACTCGCTGCCGTCAGAGTCTAGGGGAAAAAGAGGGGGCGCCAGGAGGTTGACTCGTGGGGTGCTGGACTACTATCCAGATCCGGGCAGCCACGCACATCAGCTCACCCTCTGCAGCCTCTAGAAGTCGGGCGGCCTGGCAGAGCAGATCTGAGGAGGCGTGGTCAGCAGCGGACGGGGGCGTAGCCACAGCCTCCAGAGACCCCGCCCTGAAGGAAGGGGGCGGGGCCTCGATGCAAGCGGACACCTCCTTAGCCGGAGGGGGCGGGACTCTGGGTTTCAGATACCCAGCTTCAGCCAAGGGAGTGTCTTTGTCCTTCTTCGGCTCCGACATCGCTAGGGGGAGCTTGGCCTTGGCAATCCGAGACTCTGCTTTAGACCGACTAGGCGGGGTCTGTTCTTGGGGAAAATGGGATCCAGATAGAGGGGGTGTAACTTTGGTTTGGGGCTGTGTGGCCTTGACTTTCTGAGATTCAGTCTCTGCCAGAGGTGGGCCCTCAAGGTGAGGGGGCGTGTCCTCCAGGCTGTCCGGGAAAAGCCGAGCGGCTACTACCTGGCCCAGGGCGCCTCTGAGCTGCAGGCCAGGACCCTCGTCAGCTGCCGTGACTCTCCCAGCGGACTCGCGGCGCCGGGCTCTGCCACTCCCAGGCTTGGGGCCCTGCTTCTCAGGCTGGGCGGGGCAGCTTGGCGCAAGAGCCGGCGGATCCTGGGGGACGGCTGGGGGCGGGGAGGTGGAGGCTGAAGGTGCCGCGTTGGAGGCCTGGGGCACCGGAGTGGAACCCGGAGGCGCAGGGGTAGAGGCGAAGGGCGTGGGAGGAATGGCCCCGACAGGTACCCAGGGACCAGGCTGCGGGGCCCAGAAGAACCCATGTGGGCTGGGGCCCCAAAAGATGTGTGGAGAGAACCCTGGCGGAATAGGAGGCCTCTCCATATAGAAGGCCTCCAGGGGACCAGGCCGGGTCACACTGCTCCAAAGTGGGACGCAATTAGGCTGGGTTCCCAAGGAAGCAAGGGACTCTGCAGGGGCAGCGGGAGCTTGTCGACAAACAGGGACAGGGACCTGAGATAAAGAGAAAGGGTAGAGGGGTCCTCAGTCGCCTCCAGGCTCCTCTTTCCTCCAGCTCTCCTTAGCAAACCTCCCTCCAGCCCCCTCAAGCTCCTCCCTCCCCCATCTCACTGGAGTGGTGAGGGCAGGAGTCTGGGGTAGCACCCAGGTTCCATCACCCTGCCCTCCTCGAGCCCTTTCAAGCTTCCGCCGCTGCCGCCACTGGTATAGAATGTCATCCTCTGGACGCAAGGGTGCCTGGGAGGAGATCGGGGCTGGAGCAGGGATGGGGGCATGTGCTGGTGTTCCTGTGGGGTAAGCAGAGAGGGGCTAGGGTGATGAGCAAACCAAGGACAGTCTGTTTATATACCTTTTAACTGTACCAGAAAGTTATTCAGACAAGCTCTCCAGATAATGTCCCAACTCATCCAAATAGGAAGTGAGAAAAGAAGCAGAGTCAGGGATAGAGCACTCCTGGGCTTCTCAAGCTGCCATCATACAATTCTTTATTCATCAGCAAGTATTTATTGAGCTCTTACTTTGTGCCTGGACATTATGCATACAGCAGTAAACAAGACAGATGCTCCAGAATCTGCTCTCTTCTCCCCCTCTTTTTTTTTTTTTTTTTTAATTCTTTCAGACATTCATTTTTGAGAGGGTGGGGAGGGGCAGAGAGAGAGGAAGACAGAATCCGAAGCAGGCTCCAGACTCTGAGCTGTCAGCACAGAGCCTGACATGGGGCTTGAACTCATGAACTGTGAGATGATGATGGCCAAAGTCGGACGTTTGACCAACTGAGCCACCCAGGGGCCCTTCACTTCTCCCCCTCTTTACTGCCCTTACCTGGGGCCAACCCAACAGGAACCTTTTCTCTTGTTTCTCTACTTCTGTCCTCCCAATCTATTCACCCTGCAGCCAGAGAGAGCCTGGGAACACCTGAGTCAGATCAGGGCCCTCCTGGATTAGAACCCTCCCCAGGCTGCACCTGTCCTGGTAAAAAGCAAAAGCCTGTGCATTTGTGGTTCCCACTGCCTGTCATGTTGTTCCCTCCTGTATGTACAGGGTTCAGGCCCTCAAATCCTTCCAATCTTTGCTCAGTATCACCTTCTTAGTGAGGTCTTCCCCGGCTACCCTATTTAAAACCAAAACAACCCCCAGCCTTACCACTCCCAATCCTCTTTCTTGTTCCATTTTTCCCCTTAGTACTTTTCACATTCTAACATACTCAGTATGGCGCTTCTTTGTTTATGTATCTCTGGCAGCTACACAAGGGCAGTGATTATTTCTGTCTGATCATTCTCATATCCCCAGTGTCAAGAACAAGGCCTGGTGCCACCAGTATCTGTGGCATAAATGCCAAATGAACTGATTATATTGAACTGCAGTGCCCAGACCCGTGCTAGGGATACCGCAGTGACTAAGGGTAAAGCCACTGGTTGTCCTCAGTTCAGTGGGGCGAATGGACATGGATATCATTCCGATCATTCAGAGCATAACTTCATCAAAAATGATCAGTAGGGCTACCATTGTCTCTTAAAAGACCTGTCATTTGATGTTGCACAGAGAAGGGGGGGGGGTGTCACCCTGGATCTCTCTCCCTCACTCCCCTCTATATCCCGTGACTCTACTTCCAAACCTGGCCACTTCCCTCTACTCTGCTCCTCAGGCTCTGGCCCAAGTGAAACTACCAGCATCTCTCACTAGGGGGTCAACAGCAGCCAGAGGGAGTCTGTTAATACCCAACTTAGATCACATCCTTTCCCTGCTCAGAATCCTCCATGGCTCCCTAGTACTAAGATCATGACCAAATGCCTCCTGTGCCTACCTGGCCCAATGTAATCTGACTCCTGCCAGTCTCTTCCACCTTACCCCACCCTACTCTCACCCCCCCCGCATCCCTTGCCTTTTCTAGTCCATTGTCTGTACCATGTTCCCTCCCACCTCAGGTCCTGAGTACATGCTAGAGGGCTACTGTCTCCACCATCATTGTTCAAGTCTCCAGTTAGATAGCCCCTCTTCCCCGGAGGCCTTCTGTGACTTCCCAGCATCACAACCATCGCATGGCCTTCATTTCTGCTTACATTTCACTTTTGTTTGTGGGGTTATATAGCTATTTTCTGCCCTACACTGACTATATTATGAGGACCATGAAGGTGGGACCATGTATGGTTGGTTCACTGTGGAATCGCCAAGCCCACTCACAGGGCCTCATCCACAACAGGTATTCAATGTTTTTTGTGTGTTTGTTTGTTTGTTTGTTTTTAACACTTACTTTTGAGAGACAGAGCATGAACAAGGGAGGGGTAGACAGAGAGAGAGACACACAGAATCTGAAGCAAGCTCCAGGCTCCAAGCTGTCAGCACAGAGCCTGATGCGGGGTTTGAATCCACAAACCATGGGATCATGACCTGAGCTGAACTCGGATGCTTAACTGAACCACCCAGGCGTCCCGGTATTCAATGTTTTTTTAGATGAAAGAATGAATACATTTCTGCAGAACAACTCATGAAGTACATACTAGTTTTACCCCCATTTTACAGATGAGAAAACTGAGGCTTAGGAAGGAAAGGTGAATAAAAGGTGAAGTGAAGCTGAAAAGGAGCAAAGAATCAGACAAGGAGGCAGGGTCACGCACCAGGCACGAACGCCCGTCTGTTCACTGTGCCTGCCTGTCCCCGCTCACTTAAGCCCCGTGAGACACGGAGAGCATCTGTCCTGTGCACCACGGCATCATCCCAGGACCTGGGCATGGAGTAACAGTAACAATAATGATGACAGTAGTAACCCAGGTCCTTCATCCCACCTCTGAAGTCTGAAAATTTCAGACGGCAGAAATGGAGAGTTCAACAGTTTGCATGCTTTAGCAGAGTCACACGATGTGAACAGCACTGCCAGGGGGCTGGGTCAGTACACCAGACTCAAACACATTAGCATTTCGCTGAACAACACGAAATTGCCAATATTCAACCACCTTTTACTTACAAAGACAGAGATCTTCATGTGGTTCAATGTAACACAACCATAGCAAAAATTGTACGACTAGTCACCCTAAATGAAATACACAGAGATCATATACAGCCTTCATACTCTTCAGGTCAGATTTTGCATCAAATCAGGTATGGTGCCAAATTAGCAAAGAGCTAATTTCCAATTTTGGACATCTGTGTTCAGAACTGCGAACGGGATGCAGGGAGAGAGCCTGCCATACTAATGATAGGTACTGTTCACAGACCGGCGGTAAGCGCACCCTGCATTATTCACCGACTCATTTATTACCCCTGTTCTAAAGCTGCAGAAACAGAGGGGCCCAGAAAGGTCCCAGGTGACACAGCTGGTAAATGTCAGAGCTGGGATTCACATCCAGACTGCCCTCAATCGTGGCCTCAGAACTTACCGTGTGCCTTGGGGTCAGAGCCCTTGCTGGAGTCAGGGGTGAAGGTCATGGAGAAGGCAGAGAGGCCATCAGAGCTGACGGGGCATGACGAGCCGCTGGCATCGCTAGGGCTGAGTGAGGAGGAGGAGACTGAGGCCTTGCTGTAGGGAGAAAGCAGAAGTGAGGCAACAGAGGTCTCAGAGGCAGTGGGCTGGGCCCGGAGCTGTAGGAGTGGGGACGATGAGGGCAGGGAAGGCACCTGCGCTTGAGCAGCCTGGCAGCTCTGCTCTGCAGGCTCAGCGTCTCCAGGTCCAGCAGGGGTGAGTTCCACGTGCTGAGGCTCTGTGAGGTGACAGGGGTCAGAGGCCAGCCCCCACCTCAAAGGGTGCTGGGAAAGGGGCTCTGGACAGAGGGCCCGAAGTCCAGTCTGCACTCCACCTGGTACCCTCACATGCTGGCTTAGAATCTGCTCCTCCTCCTCAGGGAAGGGGGACCCAGTGTTCCTCTGTGGATCCACCCCCGCCCCTCCGCGCCTCCCCTTCCCCACCTTGTAGTCATTGTTGTGGGAGAAGGGTTGACCTCACCTTCCTGACCAAGACTGGCTAATCGCAACAATCTGTCCTCTGGTTCCACAGTGATTGGCTCAAAGATGAACGAATGAGAGTAAGCCCTGGTGCTCTGGAAGGAACTATTGGAAAATCCTCCTCTTTCCGCTAAACTAACTATGTAAGTTAGAAACCTAGAGCGAACTAAGGCTATCTTAGTGACTTCATGGGGAAAGCCTGCCTGAGATTGAACCCAACAAAGAGGAACAGAGATTCAAGAGAGCTGAGTTCCTCTTAATACTGTCCAAAAACCTGGATCCAGCCATGCCTGAGAGCATATACATTTGGATTTCTTGATTGTATTAGCCAACGAATCCTTCTTTTTTGTTTAAGCTTCCTTGAACTGGGATGGACTCTAAGTCTATCCCAGGGCTGGAGCTGTCAGTTCAGGTACAGAGGGAAGGAAGTGGATGAGGATGTCACCTGCTTCATTTCCTGAAGGGGGGCCACAGCCTTAGCCTGAGATGTGCTCATCACCTTGGCAAGAGTTGAGACTGCTATGTCGGGTCTTCCTTCTGGTTCACTGGCTCCTGCTGAGAAGCCCCAGTTGACTTTGGTGGGGTATGAGGAATGTCTGCTGGGGACATTGATCAGGAAAGGTTTTCAGCTGGGAGTGGATGGGACTGAAGCAGGTACCTGCTGCAAGTCGACTGCTGGTGTCTGGAGATTCAGGCCGCAGCCACCAAAAGTCAGCTGGGCCTGCAGGCTGGCGTTCCTCTCTGCTTGTAGGCTGAGCCTGGCGGAACCGGTTTATGTACCTATGAGCATCAGAGACTGGGAGGTGGGTGAATGAATGGAGCCACATAATAATGACAATAACAGTCACAATAGTGACGTTTATCAAGTACCATGGAAGTACCTACTACTTGTCCCTCAACATCTGTTCTCCTTTCTGATATAATAATGCAATATTATATAGGACTATATAAGACTGGACAGGTCTTCTACAGATATATTTATCAGGGATCCTTACAGTTTTATGGTCATGTAACTAGATTCTTGACCAACAGGGTATGAGGAGATGTGATTCTGGAAAGTGGATGTGGCTGGGAGCCATTTTGGTCCATAAAGGAAAGAGCAACAGCCTAGTGATGGGAGGCAACAAGATAGAAGGAAACTGTGTTGTGTCCCTGACATCTCAACTAGGGGCTGCCATATCAGCCCTGGTTGCTTCTACCTGGACTGTTAGGTGAGGGAGAGGTAAATGTTCTCTTGATTAAGCCCCAATTAATTTGGTACTCTTTATTAAAGCAGCTGAACTTGCAGCATACAAATCCAAGTACTATGTTATAGTACTTGTTATAGATGCTTTATAGACAGTAACTCGTTGAAAGTTTAAAACCGCCCTAGGGGGATATATGCTATTAATATCCCAATTAACAGATTGAGGCCCAGATTGGAGGGTAAGTGACAGAGCTAGGATTTGAACCCAGGCAGCCTAGCTCCAGAGCACTTAATAACACACATGAAGTGTGGTTCTAAAAGTGCTGCATTAACAACTCTGGCTATGATGATTATTATGGGATGCCTGCCCCCTCCTGACCCAAAGCCTTCTTTCCCTCCAGGGCTCCTGGTACTTACTTGGCCACCACGGACTCCCGGCTGTCAACCAGGGTGGGTGGTGGGGAGGCTCCCTTCTGTTCTTCAGTGGTGCTAGGTGGGGAAGGGGTCTCTGAGCTGGATGGCCAGGACTCTTCAAACAGCTCAGAGGAGTTGGGACCTGTGGCCAGAGCCTTAGGAACTTTGGGGAGCTTGGACTTCTGGGACCTGGACGGGCTCAGGGTCTAAGATACGGAGATGGGGAGAAGAAAGTGAGGGCTGAAGGGTCATCCCTGTAGGGGAACGAAGACACACACGAAGCGTGTCTCAGTCCAGAGGGGAGGAAACACATCCTATAATGGCAACAGCTCAGTGATTGGGGCTATGACAGGGGATCCAGGTGACAGAGGACTGAGTAAGGGCAGAGCTGTAGGGAGGGCAGGAGGGACTGTCTCTTAATTTCCTACCCCTATCTCTCATCACATGTCCTCCTTCCCTCTAGTCACTCCCTCACCACTGGGCTCACATACAGCACTCTCTATGGGGTGTCCTCACCTTGGGGTGCCAGGTCTGGCTTCGGGATGGCCAGTAGTGGCTTTGATCCAGGGGAGTATCCTCAAAGGGGCTGTCTCCGACTGAGAAAACTGGCAGACTGCAAGGGGAGATTAAGGCTGGCAAGCGGAGCATGGTCAGTGCAGCCCTGTTAGGGGGTTGCAGGGTGGAGTCGGGTTGCAAGGTTGGAAGAGGAGGGCAGAACCAGATTACAATTCCCATAGATTCCTGGAAGAGATGAACTATAATTCCCATGAAGTGCCACTGCACATTCAAGATAATGATACTAGAGGCTCGATTCCCACCAGCCCTTGAAGCAGTCTCAGAAAACCAAGGAACTGCTAACTGGTGGCTCTTAACCCTAATCCAATCTAGGAGACTTTAAAAAATACAAATGTGAGGTCCTCACCCCAGGCCAAAAGAATCATAATATCTGGAAGGAGGCTGGGCATCTGTATCTCTTTTGCATCATCCGTGACTTCGGCTCAGGTCATGATCTCACAGTTTGTGAATTCGAGCCCCAAGACGGTCTCTGTGCTGACAGCTCAGAGCCTGGAGCCTGCTTCCCATTCTTTGTCGCCCCCGCCCTCCCCTGCTCATGCTGTCTTTCTCTCTCAAAAATAATAAATAAAACATTATAAAAGAAAAGAAAATAAGAGAAAAGAAAAGAAACAAGCCTAAAACTTATCACTGTACATTTCCCATAAGTCCTTGGGACACTGAGGCGAAAACAGTAAATGGACTACAGTCCCCGTAACTGGGCTCCGCCTTAAGCAAGAAAGGTCAAAAACAACACCCATAGGAGTCTGGGGGAAATTTTAAAATTAAAACATTTAATTTCCAAGAGGACACTGGGCATCTTCAGAGGAAAATGAAAAGTCCTGGGGCCACTTAGAAAGCGGAACATAAAACGCTACGGGACCCCCGAGACGATGAAGTCCAAGGCTGGAGCAGCCAAAGGATGTGGGGCATCTTGGGAGTTGTAGTTCCAATGCGGTTGAGAAAGAGACTCCGGACCCTAGCAAATCTGACCCAAGGCTGTGTTAATCTCACTCTAGGTCCTCCCCAGGCCTCCTGTGGTCCCCGGGAAGGATCGCTCACCTGCGGTCCATCCCGCAGCTACCTGGGCGCTTCCGCCTGCTAAGCTCCTTCACTGGGCTGACCCCGCGCACAGCTTGGTCGCTTAGCAATGCCCTGCCAGGCCCGCCCCTTTCTGGGAGTGCCGACGCTAAAGAGAGCGGCCTCCAAAGCGACCAATGATGGAGAGGAAAATAAAAGTAATTGGAAACGGGCCAAAGGGAGATGTCTCACAACTGGCTGTATTGTCGGCCTGACTTGAGAGAGCATGTTTGATTGGAGAATCGTAGCGCGCGGCAGTAATTGGCAAGGCTGCGGACCAATGGAAAGGATCTGAGGGTGAGCTCGCGGTTAGGAAGAGTTCCAAAGTACACTAGCTGTCCAGCAGGGTGTTCTAGCCACGCCCCCTTTTGCTGCAGAAATGGACTCCAATATAACTACCGCTTTTCGCGTTGCAGAGCAATTAGAGAATCCGTCCCCTCTCTAACCAACGCCCCTTCATCCGTCGGACCAGCCAACCGGTCCCGCGGGGTCATTAACCACTTCTGTCTTGCTGCAGGAGCAGCTGGTTGCACTAAGTGCCAGGCCTGGGCTCCTAGCCGAAATGGTGGGATCAAAATGAGCTATTTCGGGCCCGGCGCGCGGCCCCTGGGGGGCCAGCCTGGACTGTTCGTGCCTGCGCCCTCTGGCTGCTGCTCACCTGGCAGACCCCACTACCCTGGGCACCCGAGGCTGAGTCAGAGGCCCAGAATTAGGCCTGGCTTGCCGGGGGGCTGGGCCCAAGGCCCTGTTGAGATGGGAGTAGGGTCTGTTTTGTGTCCTCCTGACAGCCTGGCTGGCTATCACATTCCCTGTACCCAAGAATCTGCTCCTAAGACCGCCATCTACGTCATCCCGGGAGCTGCCTGCGGGGCGGGAATGGATTAAAGGGACTGCGAACCGCGCGGTGGCCCTGGGTCCCAAATACCGTGCTATTCTACCTACTCGGCAAGGCTGCGCCTCCTCTTTCCCCTTTGGGAAATTGGGGGATCACCTCTGGCATCCAGCAGGCGCTTAATAAATGGCCAAGTCATTGTTGGGCTTTCTAAATAAGGCTCTATTAATGGCCGGCGCTGGCCGCGGTCCCAGTGTCCCCGGGCGGCCCGCCGAGGGGCGGACACAAGGCGTACTATAAGAGCGGCTGCCGCGCACGCAGGGGCACTGCGGAGCCTAGGGGCGGCGGCGGCGGCGAAGCAGGATGGAGATCCCCGTGCCTGTGCAGCCGTCTTGGCTGCGCCGCGCCTCGGCCCCTTTGCCCGGGCGCCTCTTCGACCAGCGCTTCGGCGAGGGGCTGCTGGAGGCCGAGCTGGCTGCGCTCTGCCCCGCCACGCTGGCCCCCTACTACCTGCGCGCACCCAGCGTGGCGCTGCCTGCCGCCCAGGTGCCAGGCCTGGGGGAGGGCGGTAACCTGGCCACTTCCAAGGCTTGGGGCCCCGGTCATCCTGAGGGGGGGGGGGGGGGGGTGTGTGTGAGGAATGCCCCCTGACTTTGAGCGGGGTGGAAAGTCCGGCCACTCAGAGGGGCTTCTAGAGTTGCCGTAGTATGGAATCTTAGCAGTCGGATTACTGAAGGGGGTGGGAGGTCCCTGACCCTCAGAGGAGGGGCTCAGCTCTGAGGGGCTGGAATGGCTGAGTCACTGATAGGGTGCGGCGGTCACTCCGAGGGGGAGCGTTGGTGACTGAAGGAGACCGGTGATCCGGGGAAAAGGGGGCGCTCAGTCATTCTGAAGGGGGCGTGTGGGTTCCCAGGGACTCCTGAGGGGAAGGAATGTTTTGTCATTTTCGGGGAAGAGTTTGGAGACTGTATGTGGTGTCCCTCTGTCTCGAGACAGAGGAAGGGTCCTGTGACTTGAGAAAGGGGGGCCTGGCCACTCGGGGAAGTGGAGGATGAATACTGCTAACTGTTGAGGGCGTAAGCGGCCCCGTGACTCCAGTGGGAGGGTAAAGAGAAGACTCTGGAGGCTGGGGGAAGAGGCATCTTGGCAATTTCTGGTGGTGGTGGTGGGGAGGGGGTACAATAAAGGCACCAGGAGTTCTGAGAGGAAGGGGGCTGGGGACTCAGTGTCCAAAGGATACGCTGGCTATGGGTCCTTGACACTGGGGGAGGGGGCAGGGTTACCCTGTGAGAGCCGAGGTCCCTGGCTTTGCCCAAGAGGGCCTCATCGGTCTGTGTGAGAGGAAAATCTGTGACTACAGGGGGAGGGGTGATCCCAGCTATTCCGGGTGAAGACATCCTTTGGGGCTAGGAGTGGGAAGGGAGACTGCCCAGTTCCGGAGGCCTGGGGCAAGGGCAGCCCCGGAAAGGGCGGGGGGAGGGGCCTTGCTGGGTCCTGGGAGCCTCCCCCCCCCCCCCCCCCCCCCCGCCATGACGATCGACTGTGCTTAGGTCCCGACGGAACCTGGGCATTTCTCGGTGCTGCTGGACGTGAAGCACTTTTCCCCAGAGGAAATCGCCGTCAAGGTGGTTGGCGACCACGTGGAGGTGCATGCGCGCCACGAAGAGCGCCCGGTGAGCCCGCTGGCGGGGGTGGGACCAGAATGCGTAGGCGGGACCCACCGGCCGGAGCGACAGGGCGTCTATAGGGAAAGGGCGGAGCCACTCAAATCTTGTTCTCTTTCCAGGATGAGCATGGATACATCGCACGCGAGTTCCACCGCCGCTACCGCTTGCCGCCTGGTGTGGACCCTGCCGCCGTGACGTCTGCGCTGTCTCCTGAGGGCGTCCTGTCCATCCAGGCCGCTCCCGCGACAGCCCAGGCGACGGCCCAGGCTCCACCGCCGCCGCAGGCTGCTGCCAAGTAGGCGGTCATGCCTGAACCCTGGGAGCCGCCTCTGGCCCCCTCTTTTAAAGCCGACCTGACTCCGCCCAGCCAGATGTCCTGAGCGCGCCAAAACCACCCACCCAATCTGGGATCCTACCCTGACCCTTCCCAACTAGGCTCTGCCCTGGTAACCTAGACCTTTCCACTGACGCTCCCACTCTCATACCCCCTCCAGCTTTCAACCCCCTGACACCTCCCTAGCTTCCAGGCCCTACAAGCACAACCCTTCAGCCTACAGTCTCCCAGCCCCACTGACCCCACTTTCTTGGCAATATAAACCCACTCAAAATTCCCTCCTCTGCTTCCTTCTGACTCATCTGTTAAAACATCTCCAAATCCCATTTTGATCCTTTCCCCACTCTGACACTATGTTATGGTCTGGCCAGCCCTGCTCCCACCCTAGATCAGTCAAGCATAATCCCTCTCCACCCCTCAAATATCCCAGACTGCCCAGACCTCCCACCCCAGACCATCTAGGCCTGGTCCTCAAGACTCTGGATCCTTCCCCCTCGTTCCAACTGGACACTACTCC